>NW_011889377.1:100793-135069 GCF_000151845.1 Pteropus vampyrus
ACCCTAACGTTAACTCTAAAACTAACTCTAACTCTAACCCTAACCCAATCAATAACCCTGATCCTAACCCTAAAACTAAAGCTAATCCTAACCCTAAACCTAACACTAACCCTAACCTTAAACTTTCCAATGACAATAACCCTAACCATAATTCCTTATAATAAACCTAACCGTAACACTAACTTTAAGTTAAAACTAACCGAAATCTAATCCTAACCTAACATTAACCCTAACACAGATGAGAAACCTCACTAAAGTTAATATATCCATAATTGCAAACCTAACTCTGCCCCAACCCTAACCATAATCATAATTTAAACCTAATCCTAACACTAACCGTAACAGTAACCTTATATCTAACCTATTACCCTAACCGTTACCCTACCTTTAACCCTAACCCTAACCCTTATCTAAATTATACCCTAATCCTAACCCTAACCTTAACTCTCAAACTAACCCTAACAAAACTGTATTTGTAATACTAACACTATCACTAACCCTAATCGTGATCCTAATCCTAAAACTAAAGCTAATCCTAACTCGAATTCTAACCCTAACCCTAAACTTTACATTAACATTAACGCTAACCCTACTACCTACCATAAACCTAACACTAAAACAAATTTAAATCTAAAAATAGCCCTAATCCTAACCTGAACTCTAACCCTATCTTTAACCCTAACTCAAACACTAACCTTAACCCAGAACCTAACCATAAAACTAAAGCTAAAGCTAAGACTAATTCCAACCCTAACCCTAAATTTTATAATAATAACCCTAACCCTAAACCTAACCCTAAACCTAACACTAAAGCCTAACCCTTACATTTACCATAACCCTAACCCTGATCCGAACTCTGAATCCAAAGCTAATACAAACACAAATTCAAACTCTATCTCTAACAATAATCTTAACCCTAAATTTTAAACTAACAGTAACCCTAACACTAACCCCTTACCCTATCTCTAACTCTGAAGCTAATGCTTACTGTAAGCCTAACATTAATTCTAACCCTAACCTTAACACTAACTTAACCCAAAAACTAACCCTAACACTCATCCTACTCTAACTGCTTAACCTAAAACTAACTCTAACCCTAACTTTAACTGTAAAACTAATCCTAAACCTAACCCTAACACTAAATGTAACCATGAACCTAACCCTAAAATTAAAGCTAAACTTAAGTCTAAATCTAAACCTAATCCTAAAATTTACACTAACAGTAACCCTAACTGTAATCCCTTACCGTAAACCTAACCCTAACCCTAACCCATCCCTAACCGTAACTCTAACCTAAACCTAACCCTAACCCTAACACTAACTTAACCGTAAAAACATCCCTAAACTTAACCCTAATTGTAACCCTAACGCAAACATTAATCCTAACCCTAACCCTAATACTAACACTAACCCTAACTCTAAATTTTACACTAACAATAAATATGAACCTAACCCCTTACACTAACCTTAACCCTAAACCTAAATCTAACCTTAAATCTAACACAAAACCTGACAGTATCCCTAAGACCAATCTAAACATAACCTTAACCCTAACTCTAAACATACACCTATCGGTAACCTAAACATGAACTGAAGCCTAACGGGAAACATAACGCTAACCTAACCCTAAAACTAACCCTAACTCCTTACCCTAACCCGAAACCCTAAACCAAATGGTAACTCTAACCATAACTAAACCTAACTCTAAACCTAACTTAAACCTTAGCCTAACCATTACACTAACTTAACGCTTATCGAAACTTTAACACTAATTCTAATTCTAAACTCTTAATCTAACCCTAACCCTAAACATAACAAAACCTAATCCTAAACTACACCTATTCTTAACACTAACCCTAAACCTAGCCCTAATCCTAAGCCTAACTCTATCATTAAGCCTAAATATAACCACTTACACTAACCCTAACTCTAAACCTAACGCTGATCTTAATGCTAAAACTAAATCTAATCCTAACCTTAATTCTATCCCTAACACTAACACTAACCTAACCCTGAATTTTACACTAAGAATATCTTTAACTGTAACCCCTTAACTTAAACCTTACCCTAACTCTAACTTTAATTCTAAAACTAACACTAACCCAAAATCTAACATTAACACTAAATCTGATCCTAACCCCAAAACAAAAGCTAAGCATAAACCTAATTCCAATCCTAAACCAAACCCTAACCCTAACCCTAACCCTAACCTTAACACTAACCCTAACACTAATCCTAATCCTAACCCTATTCCTGTCCCTAACCCTAACTCTAACCCTTACCAACACTAACCCTAACCATAACCCTAAATCTATAACCTTAACCCTAACCCTATCCTACTCCTGAACATAAACAAAACCCTAATCCTAAACCTAATCCCTAATCCTAACCCTAACCCTAACCCTAAACCTGACTCGAATCCTAACTCTAACACTCACCATAACGCTAACCCTAACTCTAACCCTAATCCTAACCTAACCTAAACCTAACACTAACCTTAACCCTAACCATAACCATAAACCTACCCCTAAACTAAATATAACTTGAAATGTAACGGTAAATCTATCCCAAAACCTAAGCCTCACCCTGACCCTAAACATATAACTAAAGCTACTCCTAATCCTAATTCTAACCGTATTTACTATACTAACGTTAACCGTAAATTTCATGCTAACAATAATGTGAAACCTAACCCTAACAATAACCCTAACCCTAAACATAACTCTAAATTAACCTAACTCTAAATTTAACTCTTAAACTACGCTGGCCCTAACCCTAACCTTAACACCATAGCTAAAGCTATTCCTAACCCTAAGTCAAATGCTGGCACTAACACCAACCTCAATCCTAACTCTAAACCTAACTGTAAACCCAACCATAACCCTGATGATAACGCTAACCCTGAACCTAAACCTAACACTCATAACCCTAACCCTAAACCTCACCCTAACCCTATCCCTTACCCTAAACCTAACCCTAACCCTAACCCTAACCCTAAATTATGCACCAACTCTAACCATAGCCCGAAATCCTTACCCTTACCCTAATACTGACTGTAAATGAACTCTAAAACTAACTAACCCTAATTTAAACCTAACGGTAAAACTAACCATAACCCAGATCCTAACCCTAAAACTAAAGCTAATCCTAACCCTAGTTCTTACCCTAACCCAAACAGTACCATAACCCTGAACCTAATTCTAAATCTAAAGCTTATCCTAACACTGTATCTAGGCCTTACCCGAAATTTTACACTAACAATAACCCTAACTCTAACCCTAACCCTAACCCTAACACTTAACTTAACCATAATACTAATTCTAACCGAAACCTAATCCTAACCTTAACCCTTACCATAAATCTGCGTCTAACCTAACGCTAAACTTAACAATAAGCCTAACACTAATGCTATGTTTAACCTCTTACCCTTACACTAAACCTAATCCTAAACCTAACCTTAACCCTACTCCGAACCCTATCATAAACCTAACCCTAACCCTGACCCTAACCTAACTCAAAATTCTAAAGCCTAACCCTAACTCTAACACTAACCATAACCCTGATCCTATCCATAAAACTAAAGTAAATTCTAACCCTATTTTTAACACTAAGCCTAACAATAACCCTAACACTAAATTTTAAATTAAATATAAACCTGACCCGAATCCCTCACCCTACACCTAACACTAACCCTAACTCAAACTCTAAAACTAACCCTAACACTAACCTAAGCCTAATATTAACCCTAACCTTGATCCTAACCCTAAAAGTAAAGCTAATCTCAACTTTAATTCTAACCATAATCTTTAATTATACACTAACGATATCCATAACCCTAGCCCCTTACCCTATCCCTAATCTTACACCTAATGGTAGCCCTAACACTAACCCTAACACTAAATCTAACCCTAACCCTTAACCCTAATCCTAACCCTAACTTTAATCCTAAACTTAACGCCAACCCTAACCCTAACCCTAACTTAAACGCAACTCAAACTTAATCCTAACCCTAAAACTAACCATAACTCTAATCAAACCTAAACATAACCCTAACCCTAACTTAAACGCAACTCAAACTTAATCCTAACCCTAAAACTAACCATAACTCTAATCAAACCTAAACATAACCCTAACCCTAACTTAAACATACCCTAAGCCTAACAAAAACCCTATTCTAAATTTTAAACTAATAATAACCGTAACCTTAAGACCTTATTTAAACCTAATCTTAACCCTAATTTTAACTCTAAAGCTAACTATAACACTAAGTCTACAACTAACCCTAACAGTAATGTAACTCTAGAGTCTTACTCTAACACTAACCCTAACCCTAACTCTTAAACCTAACCCTAACCCTTATTCTAACACTAAACCTCAATCTGATCGTAACACTAAAATAAAGCTAATGCTAACCGTTATTCTAAACCTAACCCTAACAATAATCTCAACCATAATTTTTAAACTGACAATGACCCTAACTCTAACATTAACTCTAAAACTAATCCTAACCCTAACCCTAACTCCTTGACCTACCCTAGCCCTACCTTTAACTCTAAAAATAACTCTAATCCTAATCCAAACACTAATCCTAACCCTCACCTAAACCTTAAACTAAACCTAACCCTAAACTTTACCTTAACGTCACCCAATTCCTAACCCTAACCCTCACCCATTACTCTAACCCTTACGCTAACCTAACCGTAATCCTAGTACAAACCCTAACTGTAATCCTAACTCTAAACGATTACCCTAACCCTAACTCTAACCCGAACTCTATCCCTTAACTAAACCTAACCCTAACCCTAACCCTATCCTAACCAAAACTTTAACCGTTACCCTAAACCTAATGCTCACCTTAAGCCTAACACTAACACTAACGCTAATCCTAAACTACCTAATCCTAAAACTTACTCTTCCGTAGTACTAACCCTAACCACAACCCGAACACTAATTGTAAAACTATCTGTGACTCTAAACCTAACTCTAACTCCTTTAACCCTAACCTAAACCTCAACCTAACCCTAACTTAAAACTAACCCTAACCTAAACCTAACTTTAATGCTAACTGTAACCACTTAAGCTGACCCTGACTCTAACCCTAACCGTATCCCTGATCCTAATCTTAAAACTAAAGTTATTCTAACCCGTATTCTAACAATAATCCTACGAATAACCATAACCCTAATTTTCAAACTAACAATAAACCTAACCAGTACTCCTTACCCTAACTCTAACACTAATCTTAACTCTAAAACGAACTCAAACCCTAATCGGAACCACAACATTTACCCTAACCCTGATCCTATCTCTAAAATTAAAGTTAGTCCCAATCTAATTATAACTCTAACCCTATCACTAAACAACCTTGATCATAGTCCTAAAACTAAAACTAATCCTAAATTTAATTCTAACCATGACCCTAAATATTACACTAACCATAACTGTAAACCTAACACCATAACCTAACCTAAACCTAACTCTACCTCCTAACCTAACCATAACCCAAACTTAAACCCTAACACTACTCCTAACTCTAACCTCTTATACTAACCCTAACCCTATCCCTAACCTAACCATAACCCTAACCCTAACCCTAACCCTAACCTAACAATAACCCTAAACCTAAGCCTACACCCGAACACTAACTCTAACTCTAACACGAACACTAATCCTAACTCGAACCTCTTATATAAACCCTAACCCTAAACCTAAACTAACCCTAACACTAACCCTAATACTAATACTAAACATAACTCTAAACCTAACTGCTTAACCTAACCCTAACCCTAAATCCTAAACACAAAACTAACTCTAACCCTAAATTTTAAACTAACAATAACAATAACTCCAAACCCTTACACTATACCTATTCGTAACCCTAACATTAACTCTCAGTCTAACACTAACCATAACCCTATTTTAACAAAACCCTAATTTAGAACTTAACCCTTATACTAAAGTTAAACCTAAGTGAAATTCTAATCCTAACACTAACCTAAACCTAACCCTAACCCTAATTTAACCCAAACCCTAAGTCTAAATCTAACAATAATCCTAACTCTAATCTCTTATGCTAATTTACCACTAACCCTAATCCGAACCCTAACCTAACCCTAACCCTAACCCTAACACTAACCCTAATTCTAACAGAGTCTAACCCTAAAATTAAATCTAATCCAACCCTAATTCTATCCCTAACCCTAAGACTAAAACAAACCCTAAAATATGCACTAACAATAACTCTAACCCTAACCTCTTATCCTAACTCTAACCCTAAACCGAAAGCTAACCGTAACCTTAACAATAACCCTAACCCTAACCCTAACTGTTACCTAAACCTTACCCTACCCTTAACCCTAACCATAAACGTACCACTAAACTAAACTTAACCCTACTACTAACACTAAAACCTAAATGTAACGCTAACCCTAATCATAACCCTGATCCTTACACTTAAACTAAAGATAATCATAAACCAATTTCTAACCCTGACATTAAAAATAACATTTACCATAAATTCTAAAATAACAATAACACGAAACCTAACCCCTTAAGCTAAACCTAACCCTAACACCAAATTTAATTCTAAAACTCACCCTAACCTTAATCTTAACACTAACATTAAAGCTATCCCTGAATCTAATCTTAAAACTAAAGCTAATCCTAAACCTAATTCAAACCCTAACCCTAACACTAACCATAACCCTGAACCTAACTCTAAAACTAAAGCTAATCCTAAATTTAATTCTAACAATAACCCTGAATTAAACAATAACAATAACTTACCTTTACCGTAACTGTAATCCTAACCTAACCCTAAACCTAACCCTAACCCTATCAATAACCCTAACACTAACTCTAATCTTAACTCTAATCTCTTACCATTAAAGCTATCCCTGAATCTAATCTTAAAACTAAAGCTAATCCTAAATTTAATTCTAACAATAACCCTGAATTAAACAATAACAATAACTTACCTTTACCGTAACTGTAATCCTAACCTAACCCTAAACCTAACCCTAACCCTATCAATAACCCTAACACTAACTCTAATCTTAACTCTAATCTCTTACCCTAACCTTAACCCGATCCCTATTTTGAACCTTAACATATGCTAACCCTTACCATAAATTTCGTACTAACAATAAACCTAAACCTGACCACTGACCCTAAACCAACCCTAACCTTAAATTTTACTAATGTAACACTAACCCTAACCCTAATCTCACCCTAACAATAACTCTAACACTAACCCTGACCTGGATCCTAACACTAAAACTAAAGCTAACTCTAACACCAATTCTAACCCTATCCATAAATTTTACACTAACGATAACCATACCCCTACCACTTAACCTCACCATAACCTAAACCTAAGCTAAGCATAACCCTAAGACTAACTCTACCCCTAACTCTAATCCTAATGTAACCCTAACCCTAACTCTAACCCTAAACATATACCTACCCTAAGACTAACCTCACGCAAACCTTAATGGTAACCCCACACTAACTTAACCTAATCCTAACACTAATCCTAAAACTAATCCTAAATATAACCTCTTGTCTTAAAGGTAACCATAATCTTAATCTTAATCCTAATCCCTTACCCTAAACCTAACACTACCCTAACTTTTAATCTAAAATGAATCATAACCCTAACTCTAATTCTAACAAAACCCTAGCCTTGATTCTAAACCTAAAACTAAAGCTAAATATAACCCTAATTCTAAACATAACCCTAAAACTAACCCTAAATCTAAAAAGACCCTAAAACTAAAGTTAAACGTAATACTAATTCTAACAAAAAGCTTAATTTTTACTCCAACAATAAACTTAACCCGAACCCCTTACTCTAATACTGACCTTAAATGTACTCCTAAACAAAACATAACCCGAAACATAACAATAATCCTAACCCTGACCTATATTAATCTAACACTAACCCTAACATTAATCCTAACTACAATCTCTTATCTAACCCTAATCCTAACCCAAAACCAAACCCCTTATTCTAACCCTAATCCTAAACCTAAATCTAACCCTAAACTTAATCCCTAAACCTAACCCTGATCCTAACCATAAAACTAAAGCTAATACAAATCATAATTTACCCTGAACCTAACACTAACCCTAACCCTAAATTTTAAACAAAAAATAACCCTAAACCTAATCCCTTATCCTAAACCTAAAACTAAATCTACTTTAAGACTAAATCTAATCTAACCCTGACCCTAACATTAGCCAGAACCCTGATGATAACCCTAAAAATAAAGCTAATGCAAACCATAATTATAAACCTAACTCTAAAGATAACCCTAACCCTGATTCTAATCCTAAGACTAAAGCTTATCCTAACTGTAATTCTAACCCTAACCCTAAATTTTACACTAATAATAATTCTAAACCTAACTCCTTACACTAACACTGATTTTAACCTTGAAACTAGAGTGAAAAATAACCCTAATTCTAAACCTAACACTATCACTAACCCTAACCCTTACCCTAATCCGAAAACTAAAGATAATTCTATCCCTAAATCTAAACCTAACCTTAAATATTACATTACCAATAACCCTAAACGTAACCCTATACCCTAAATCTAAACTTAACCCTAAATTTAACTCTAAAACTAATCCTAAACATAACTTTAATCCTAAACAGAACCCTAACTTAAACCTAACCTGAACTCTAACAGTAACCCTAACACTAACCTAACCATACCTAAAACCTTAAACCCTAACCCTAATCCTAACCCCTTATTGTAACACTAACCCTAACCCTAACCATGATCCTAATGCTAAAATTAAAGCTAATCCTAAATCTACCACTAACGCTAACCCTAACCTTAACTCTAAACTCTTATGCTAAACCTAACCCTAAACGTAAAGCCAACCCAAACTCTAACAATAATCCTAACCCTAATTTTAGCTACAACCTAAACCAAACCCTAATCCTAACATTAACCATAAACCTAATCCTAAACTAAATCTATACTGTACCAAAATCTAACCCTAACACTAAGCCAAAACCTAAACCAAATCTAAGCATAACACTAATTCTAACATTAATCCTAACTCTAATGTCTTACCCTAAAACTAACCCTACCCCTATCACTAACCCTAACCCTAACCATGATCCTAACACTATCCCTAAACTAAAGCTAAATCTAAAACTAACCCTGTACCTTAATCCTGACCCTAATTCTAACCCTAACCCTGATTTTAATCCTAAAAGTAAAGCTAATCCTTACCTTAATTCTAACCCTAACCCTAACACTAAATTTTACACTAACAATAACACTAAACCTAACTCTTTAACTTAAACGTAACCATAACCGTAACTTTAAACCTAAAACTAATCCTAACCCTGTACTTAACCCTAATATTAAAGCTAATCCTGATCTTAACCCTAAAACTAAAGTGAATCCTATCCCTAATTCTAACCCGAACTCTAAATGTATACTAACAATAACATAAAACCTAACCCATTATTGTAACACTAACACTAACCCTAACCCTAAAATAAAGCTAAAGCTTACTCTAACATTACCCCTATCCCTGAGCATATCACTAACCTAAACCTAACGTGAACACTAACGGTAACCCTAACACTAACCTAACACTAACCCTAACCCTAAATTCTATCTTTAACTCTAACCTTAAACCTAAACATAACCCTAAACTTAACCCTAAACATAACAACTTATTCTAATCCTAACCCTAACCCTAACCCTAACCCTAAACTTAAAGCTAAACCTAACTCTAACACTAACCCTAAGCCTAACACTAACTCTAACCTAAGCCTAACCCTAACCCTACCCTTAAACCTAACCCTAACCAGAACCCTAAACCTAACACTAACAATATCAGTAAACCTATCCCCTTACCCTGACTCTAACCCTAAATTACAGCTAATGCTAAACTTAACATTAACCCTAAATCCTAATACTAACCCTAACCCTAACTTGAAACCTAACCCTAACCATAACCATAATGCTAACTCTGATTCTAACACTAAAATTAAAGCTTTTCCTAACCCTAATTCTAACTCTAACCCTAAAAGTAACCATAACCTTAAATTTTAAACTAACAATAATACTAACCCTAACTTTTTATCCTAAACCTAAACCTAAATCTAACTTTAAGTCTAAAACTAACCCTAAATCTAACCTTAACCATAACATTAACTCGACCCCTGATCCTAACCCTAAAACTAAAATTAGGCTACCATAATTTTATACCTAATCCTAATACTAACACTAACCCTCATCCTAACCCTAACATGAAAGCTTATCCTAACCCTAACACTAATGTTAACTCTAATCCTAACCCTAACCTAAACATAACTCTAAACCTAACCCTAACCATAAACCTACTCCTAAAATGAACCTTATCCGAACCCTTACGGTAACCCTAATCCTAACCTAATACTAAAACTAACCCTAACTCTAACCCTAAACCTAATATTAACCAGAACCCTTCTCCGAACCCCAAAAATCAAGCTAATGCTAACCATAATTATAAAGCTAACCCTAACACTAACCTTAACCCTGATCTTACCCTAACACTAATCTTTATCATAACCCTTATTTTAAACCTAATCCTAAATTTGACACTAACAATAACTCAAAAATTAACTGCTTATCCTAACCCTAACCCTAACCTAAAGCTAATCCTAACCATAACATTAATCCTAATTCTAACCCTAACTTTAAAACTAAACCTAACTCCGGCGGTAACCATAAACCTAACCCTATACTAAACCTAACCCGAACCCTATCTAAAACCCTAACCCTAACTTAACCTAAACCATAACCCTAACCCTGACACTAATCCTAACTCTAAACACTTACCCTAACTGTAATCTGAAACCTAACCATAACCCTACCGCTACCATAACGCTAAACTTAACCGTAAACCTAACCATAAACCTGACCCTAACCCTAAACCAAAACCTAACTCTAACACTAAATTTTACACTATCAATAACCTTAACCTTAACCCCTGATACTAATCCTAACCCTAACCTCAATTTAACTCTAAAAAGTAATTCTAACCCTAAATCTACTCTAACCTTAAAGGTAACCCTATCACTAACACTAATCCAGATCTTTACTCAGAATCTAAAGCTAATCCTAACCCTAATTCTTACCCTAATCCTAAATTTTACACTAATAATAACTAGAACTCTAACCTCATAAACTACCCCAACCCTAAAAGTAACGCTAACCTTAATCATAACAGTAACCCTAACTTTAACACTAACACTAACTCTAAGCCTAACTCTAACCCTAACCCAAATCCTAGCCCTAACCTAACCCTAACCCTAACTCTAAACCTAACGGTAAATCCAACACTAACCGTAACCTAAAACGTTAACCTAACCCTAACCCGAACCCTAACCTTAAGCCTAAAGTTTACACTAAGAATAACCCTAACCTTAACCCACCACCCTAAACAACTCCCTAACCCTAATTTAGTTCTATAACTAACTCTAAATCTAACCCTAACCCTACACGGAAACCTAATCTTAAACGTAACTGTAACACTAACTTTAACCCAGATTCTAACCGTAAATCTAAAGCTAATCCTAAACCTAATTCTAAATGTAACATTTAATTATACACTAAGAATAACCCTAACACTATCCCCATACCCTAATCCTAACCCTAAACGTAATGCTAACCTTAACCCTAAAGGTAACACTAACTCTAACCCTAACTGTACACTAATGCTAACCCTAACCTCTTACCCTAACCCTAAACCTAACCTTAACCCTAACCTAAACATAACCCGAACAGAAACCTTAAACTAATCCTAAACACGCCCTAACCTTAATCTTAAAAATAACTGTAACATAACCCAAAAATTACGCTAAGCCTAACCCTACCCCTAATCCTAAATTTTACACCACAAATAACAGTAATATTAACCTCTGACTCCAATCATAACCATAAATCTAATTTAACTCTAAAACTAACTCTAACCCTAAATCTTACCCAAACCTTACACGTAACCCTAATACAAACCTTAACCCAGATCCGAAAACACTAAATCAAAGCTAATCTTAACCCTAATTCTAAATCTAACCCTAAATTTTACTCTAAGAATAACCCTAACACTAATGCCATCCATTAACACTAACCCTAAACCTAACGCCAATCTTAACCATAAGAGTAACCCTAACCTCAACCCTAAACCTAATCCTAACTCTACTCATAACACTTTCCCTAAACCTTAACCATAACCCTAACCCTAATCGTAACCTAAATCTAACCCTAATCCTAATTTAAGGCTAAAACTCACTCTAAACCGTAACCCTAATCCTAACGCTAAACCTAACCCATACCTTAAACGTTATCCTAACACTAACCCTAACCCAGAAACTAACCCAAAATCTAAAGCTAATCCTAAACCTAATTCTAACCCTAACCATTAATTTTACACTAAAAATAACCCTAACCCTAAAGCCATATCCTAACCCTAACCCTAAACCTAATGCTAGCCTTAACCCTAACACAAATCCTAACTCTAAACTCTTACTCTAACCCTAACTCTAACCTTAACACTAAACTAAAGATACCGGTAACCCTAACCCAAAAATAACCCTAACCCTATTCCTAATCCTAACACTAATCCTGTCTCTAAACATAAACATAACTGTAACCCTAACGCAGACCATAACACTAAACCTAACTCTAACGCTAATCGTAATCCTAAACCTAAGCTTAATTCTAACCTTAACCATTATCCTAACCGAAATCTAACCCTAACCCTAATTTAACTCACTCTGACTCTAACTCTAAACCTAAAACTAACCCAAACCTTAATCGTAGCGCTAACACTGTCCCTAACCGAGATAATAACCCTAAATATAAAGCTAATTGTAACCTTAATTCTAACACGAACACTAACAATAAACCTAACCCTAAATTTAACGCTAACAATAAACCTAAACCTGACCACTTACCCTAAACCTAAACCTAATCCTAACCTTAAACATATACCTAACACTAAAGTAAACCTTACGCAAACCCTAACGGTAATGCCAAACTTAACCCTAATCCTAACCAGAACTCTAACACTAATCCTAATTCTAACTTCTTGAGTTAAGGTACTCTAGCCCAAAATCTAACCCTAACGTTAAGCCTACCATAACCCTAACCCAACCGTAACACTAATTTAATTCTAAAACTAAATCTAAACCCTAGCCCTAACCCAAATCCCCTTCCCTAAACCTAACGATAACCCTAACTTCAAATCTAAAACTAACCCTAACCATTACCCTAACCCTAAAATTAATACTAACCCTGATTCTAAACGTTAAAAAAGCTAAACGTAAACCTAATTCTAATCCTAACCCTAACACTAATCCTAACTCTGATCCTACCCTAAAACTAAAGCTAAACTTAACCCTAATACTAACCCAAACCTTAAATTTTACACCAACAATAAACCTAACACTGACCCCTTACCGTAACTCGATCCCTAAACCTACCCCTAACTAAACCTAACCTAAACAATAACCATAACCTTAACATACTCTAAGCCTAACCCTAACCCTACCCCTCATCCTAACCCTAAAATTAATGGTAATCCTAAATCTAATTCTAACGCTAAACCTAACACTAACCCTAATCCAAATTTTACACGTACTCTAGTCCTAACACTAACCCCTTAACCTAACACTAACCATGACTTTAAGCCAAAAACATACCCTACTCTTAACCCTAACCCTAACCCTAACCCTAACCTTAACACTAACCTCAATACTAATCCCAATTCTTACCTATTACCCTAATCCTAACCCTAAACCTACTGCTAACCCTAACACTAACATTGCCTAACCCTAACACTAAACTTAACCTAAACCTAAACCTAATCCTAACATTAACCTAAACCTAAACCTAATCCTAACATTAACCTAAACCTAACCCTAAAACTAACTGTAATCCTAAAGCCAAACACTAAACTTAACCTAAACCCTAACCTTGAACCTAACCTTAAAACTAAAGTTAATCCTAACCCCAAGCCTAACCTTATCTTTAACTCTAAAACAAACTCTAACCCTAACTGTATGCCTAACATTAACCCTAAAGCTGATCCTAACACTAAAACTAAAGCTAATCCTAACCGTAAATCTAATCCTAACCCAAACAATAAATCCAAAACTAAATTTTAAACTAACAATAACCCTAACCTGACACCCTTACCCTATAGCTATTCCTAACCCAAACTTTAACTCTATAACTAACCCTAACCCAATGTCTACCCTAAAACTAAAGCTAATCCTAACTGTAAATCTAACCCTAACCCAAACAATAAATCAAACACTAAATTTAAATCTAACAATAACCTTAACTCGACACCTTCATCCTATAGCTAATTCTAACCCAAACTTTAAATCTATAACTGACCGTAACCCAGTCTCTGCACTAACATTAATCCTAACCTTGACCCTAACTCTAAAACTAAAGCTAATCCTAACTCTATTTCTAACACTACCCTATCACTAACCATAACCCTGATCCTAACACGAAAACTAAAGCTAATCTTAACATGAATTCTGAAACTAACCCTAAATTATACGCTAACAATATGCCTAATCCTAACCCCTTAACCTAACTGTAACCCTAAATGTAACACTAACCCTAAACATCACCCTACCCTACCCTATTTCTAACACTAATCCTAAGTCTCACAACTTAGCCTAACACTATCCCTAACCATAACCTAATTCTAACACTAAGTCTAACGTTAAATCTAACCCTAACCCTAACCCTAAACCTAACACTAAACCTAACTCAAAAGCCTAAACCTAAATCTAAACTTATCCTTAAATCTGAACCTAACAATAACTCTAACCTTGATCTTAACTTTAAAATGAAAGCTAATCCTAATCCTAATTATAACCTGAACTCTTACATTAACCATTACCCTAATTTTACACTAACAATAACACTACCCAATCCTTTACCCTGAACCTAACCCTATCAATAACTTCAACTCTAAAACTAACCTTAAACCTAACCCTAACCCTGACATTAACCCAATCCCTGATCCTAACCGAAAACCTGAAGCTAATCTGAATCCTAATTCTATCCATAAACCTAACACTAAACCGAATTCTAACCCTCAGAGTAACACTAGTCCTAACTCTAATCTCTTACCTTAACACTAACCTAAACGTAACCCTAACTCTAAACCTAACCTAAACCTAAGCCAAAAACTAATCCTAAAGTTAATCCTAACATTAACCGTAACACTAATACTAACTCTGACCTATTAACCTAACCTTAAAACTAAAGATAACACTAACCCTAAGCCTAAGCCTAACCATAACCTTAATCCTAACCCTAAGCCTAACCCTAAACCTACACTTAAATTTTACACTAACAATAACCCTTACTCTAACCGCTTACCGTAAACTTAAACTTAACCGTAATTTAACTGTAAAAACACCTCTAAACATAAATGAAACGCTAAAATTAACTCTAACTGTAAAACTCACTCTAACCCTGATTCTAACTCTAACCCTAAATTTTACACTAACAATAACTGTAGGCACAACTCCTACACTAATCCTAACACTAATCCTAATGCTAACCAAAAACCTAACACTAAACCTAACCCTAACATTAACCTAAACGTAACTCTAACCTTAACACTACCCCTAACCCTAAACATGAACCTAAACCTAAAAATAAAGCTAATTCTAATCCCAATATTAACCCAAACCAAACCCCAACCCTAATCCTGATCATAACACGAAAACTAAAGCTAATTTTAACCCTAATTCTAATCCTAAACCTAACACTAACCCTAAAACTAAACCCTTACCTTAACAGTAAGCCCAACACGAACAATAACAGTAACCTAAAACTAACACTAACCCTAACCCAACCATAACCCTACCCCTGACCTTAAACCCAATCCTAAAACTAAACCCAACCCCTAACTCTAACCCTTAACCTAACCCTGACACAGATCCTAACGCTAAAACTGAAGCTAATTCTAACCGTAATTCTAAACACAACCCTTATGCTAACTCTAACCTAACTCCTTACCATAACCCTAAACTAACACTAACAATAACACTGACCTAACCCTAACCCGGACCCTAACCTTAAACCTAACCCAACCCTAACTCTAAAACTAACCTTAAAATTAACCCTAACCCTAAACCTAACCATAATCTAACCCTAAACATAACCCTAACCCTAACACTAATCCTAACTCTAACCTATTATTGAACACTAAAACTAATTCTACCCTAATTCTAACCCTAACCCTAAAACTAACCCTAACACTAAATTTTACACTACAATAACGCTAACCTTTACCTCTTACACTAAAAGTAATTCTAATTCTAACTTTAACTCTATAACTAACCCTAATCATGACGTTAAGTCTAACATAAACCAACTTCTACAGTAAACATAACCCAAACACTAACCCTAACCTACCCTAACCCTAACCTTAACACTAATCCTAACTCTAACCACTGGCACTAACCCTAACCCTGAACCTAACCCAAACCTAACCCCTACCCTCAACCTACCCCCTTACTTTAAACATTACACTATCCCTAACACTAAATCCTATCCCTAATCTGAACCCTAACCCAAACTCTGATCCTAAACCTATATCTAAAGCTAACCCTAAACCTAACACTAACTCTAACCTAAGTTTTAGACTAACAAAAACCTTAAAACTATCCTTTTACCCTAAACCTAACCCTAACCCTAAATTTAACTTTAAAACTAACCCGAACCTTAACCTTAACCCTAATACTAACCATAAACCTCATTCTAACCCTAAAACTAAAGGTAATCCTAAGCCTTACCTTAAACATAAACCTATAGCTTATAGTCACCCTAACCCTAACCATAAATTTAACCCTAAAACTGATCCTAACACTAAAACTAAAGCTAATATTAACCCTAATTCTAAGATGAACACTAACACTAACCCTACACCTAATTTTTACACTGACAGTAAAACTAAACCTGACCATTTAATGTAAACCTAACTCTTTCCCGAACTTTTACTATAAAATGAAACCTAACCCTAAACTCACTCAAAACTTAACTCTAACACTAACCCTAAGAATGATCCTAACACTAAAACTAAAGCCAATCTTAACCCTAATTCTAACCCTAATCCTAAATTTTACAGTAACAATAACACTAAGCCTAACCCCTTATACTCTCCCCAACTCTAATTCTAAAGCTAAGTCTAACCGTAACACTAATGCTAACGCTAACCCTAACAATAACCTAAACCAAATCCTAACCCTAACCCTAAACTTATACCTACCGTAAAGTAAATCTTACCCCAACCCTAACGGTAACTGCACCCCTATACTAAACCTAATCCTAACCCGAACCCTAACACTAATCTTAAGTGTAAACTCTAGCCTTAAAACTAACACTAACTCTAACCCTAAACCTAACAATAATTCCTTTCCCTAAATCCAACCCTATCCCTAACATTAACCCTAACCCTGATTCTAACCATAAAACTAAAGCTAAACCTAACCCTAATTCTAGCCCTAACCCTATAGTAACTTACCTCTGATTCTAACCTAAAACTAAAGGTAATCGTAACCCCAATCTTAAATTTTACACCAAGAAACCTAATGCAAACCCCTTACCCTACCCTAACCCTAAACCTACCCCTAAAATAAACCTAACGCGAACCCTACAATAACCCGAAACCTAACCCTAACTCAAATTCTAAACTTAATTCTTAAACCTAATGGTAACCTTAACACTAACTTTTAAACAAACAAAAACTAATCCTAATCCCTTATCTTAAACCTAAACCTAAATGTAATTTTAGTCTAAAATGTACCCTAACACTAACTCTAACATTAACACTTATAATGATCCCAACACTTAAAATAAGTTAATCCTAACCCTAATTCTAACGCTAACCTTAAATTCTAACGCTAACCTTTAAACTAACAATGATACTAAACTTAACCCCTTAACTTAACCCTAACCCTAAACCTAAAGCTAAGCCTAATCATAACACTGTCCTAAACCATAACGCTAACTCTAACCCTAACCTAACCCTAAACCCATCCCTAACCATAACACTAACCTTAACTTTAATCTCTTATCTTAACCCTAACCCTAAACCTAGAGAAACTCTAACCCGATCGCTAAACACTTATCCTAACACTAACCCTAACCCTAACACTAACCGTAAAAATAAAGCCTAACAGTAACATAACCCTAAACTAACCCGATCCTAAACCAAAACTAAAGCTAATCCTAACCTTAATTATAACCCTAAGCATAACAATAACTCATAGTCAAAATTATAAACTAACAATAACCCAGCCCAAACTCCTTATCCTAAAACTAACTCTAAGCCTAACTTTGATACTAACCACCACCCTAACCATAACCTTAACCCTAACCTTAACTCTAAGCCTAAACATAACCCTAACATTAACTCTAACAAGAGACCAAATCCTATCCCTACCACTAAGACTAACCCTAAACCCCTAACAGTAACCCTAACCCTAAGTCTAATCTTAATCCTAAAACTAAATCTAATCCTAACCCTAATTCTAACCCTAAGCCTAAAAGCAATGTAAACTTGACCCTAACCATAACTCTAATCATAAACGTACCGCTAAACTAAACCTAACCCTAATCCTAAAACTAAAGCCTAACCATAACTCTAACCCTGATCATAACCCTGATCCTTACCCTGAAACTAAAGCTAATCCTAAACCCAAATCTAACCCTAAACCTAACAGTAAACCTTAAACTGAATTTTAAACTAAAGGTAACCTGAACCCTAACCCCTTAAGCTAAACCTAAGTCTAAACCCAACTTTAAATCTAAAACTAACCCTAACATTAACCTCAACCCTAACATTAACACTAACCCTGAATCTAACCCTAAAACTAAAACTAATATTACACCTAATTCTAACCCTAACACAAACAACAACCCTAATACTAAATTTTAATATAACAATAACACTAACCCTAAACATTTACACTAAAAGTAACCCAAACCCTAAGTATAACTATAAAAGTAACTCTAACACTAAGCCTAACCCTAACATTATGCTTAACCCTTACTCTAACCCTAACATATAACAAACCCTAATTCTAACCCTAACTTAAAGCTAACCCTAACCCAAACCATAAGTCTGATCATAACCTTAAAACTAAAGATAATCCTAAACCTAATTCTAACCCTAACCATAACACTAACTCTAACCTTGAACCTAACTCTAAAACCAAAGCTTATCATAACCCTATTTCTAACCATTAGTTTAAATTTTACACTGACAATAACCTTAATGATAACCCTAACACTAACACTAGCCTTAACCCTAACACTAAACCTATCCTAAACCTAAACCTAACCCAAACCCTTACCATAAATCTAACCATAACCTAACCAGAACCCTAACACTAACCCTAACACTAAGGCTATGCTTAAACTCTTACCCTTACACTAACATTATCCTAACAGTAACCCTAACTCTACCATGAACCCTAACCAAACTCCTAGATTGAAAGCCTAACCATAACAATAACCTTAATCCTAACCCTATCCCTGATCATAAACTTAAAACTAAAAATAATCTTAACCAAAATTCTAAACATTTCGCTAACAATAAGCTAACCTTAAATTTTAAACTAACATTAACAGTGACCATAACCCATTAAATTAAACCTAAACCTAACCTAAATTTAACTCTAAAAATAAATCTAACTCTAAACCTAAACCTAATATTAATCTGGACACTGATTCTAACACTAAAAATAAAGCTAATCCTAAACCTAATTCTAACCCAAACACTAACACTAACTCTCCCCAAAATTTTGCACTAACAATAAAGCTAAACCTTAGAACTTACGATAAACCTAACCCTAACCATAACTTTTACTCTAAAACTAAATCTAACTCTAACCCTATCCCTAAACCTCATCCTAACCTTAACTCTAACACTAACCCTAACCCTGATTTAAACACTAAAAGTAAAGCTAATCCTAAACCTAATTCTAACCCTAACTCTAAATTTTACACTAACAACAACCCTATCCCTAAACCCTTATCTTCACCCTAACTCTAAGCTAAAGCTAAGGCTAACCGTAACACTAACACTAACAATATCTCTAACCCTAACCTAAAACTAACCCTAACCCTAAACATACACCTAACCTTAAAATAAGCTTAAGCAAACCCTAACGGTAAACCCCACTCCTAACCTAATCCTAACACTAACCCTAACACTAATCCTAACTCTAACCTCTTGCCTTAAAACTAACCCTATACCCAACCAGAACCCTAACCTAAATCTAACCCTAACAGTAACCTTAAACCCTAACCATATCCCTTACCCTAACCCTGAGTCTAACCCTAAAACTAAAGCTAATCCAAACCCAAATTCTATCTGTAACCCTAAAATTAACCCTAACCCTAAAATTTACACTAACAATAGCCCTAACCCGACCCCTTATCCTACTCCTAACCCAAAACCTAAAGCCAACCCTAACCCTAACACGATCCCTAACCCTAACCCTAACCGTAACCTAAACCTAACCCTATCACAAACCATAACTTAACTGTAATCCTAACCCTAAACCTAACACTAACCCTAAAAGAAACACAAACCCTAACACTAAAGTCTCACCCTAACCCTAACCTTAACCCTAACCCTAACACTGATCTTAACCTTAAAACTAAGCTAATCCTAACCCTCATTCTAACTTTAACCTTAACAATAACCCTAAAAATAACTTTAAATCTAACAAATACCATGACCTAACTCCTTAACCTAAAGCTAACTCTAACCCTAACTTTAATTCTAAAACTACCTCTAACCCTAAGACTAAACCTAACACTATCTTTACCCCTAATTCGAACTCTAAGCTAAATCAAAACCTAACTCTAACCCTAAACTAAAATTAATCCTAACCTTAATGCTAACACTGATTCTAACCTTAAACTAAAGCTAATCCTAAACCTAATTCTAACCCTAAGCCAACACTAACCATAACCTTGAATCTAACCCTAAAATTAAGCTTATTGAAACCCTATTGCTAACCATTACCTTAAACTTTACACTGACAATAACCCTAAACTAATCTTAAACTAATTTAACTCTATCCTAAATCTAACTGTAACCGTAACACTTACCATAAATCTACACATAACCTAACAATAACCCTAAAATTAACCCTAATACTAATGCTATGTCTAATCTCTTACCCTAAACCTAACCCCAGTCATAACCCTAACCCGAACCCTAACCTAAACTTAATTCTACCACTAACCCTAATCGAACCGCTACATTTAAAGTCTAACCATAACACAAACCCTAACCCTAGCCGTATCGCTGATCATAACTTTAAAACTCAAATGAATTTAACCCTAATTCTAACTCTAACCCTAACAAAAACCTAACCTTAAATTTTAAACTAACAATAACCCTGACCATAACCCCTTACACTTAACCTAACCATAACCTGAACTTTAACTCTATAACTAACCCTAAATCTACCCCTAACCCTAACATTAACCTGAACAGTTATGCTTACACTAAAACTAAAGTTAATCCTAACCCTAATTCTAATCTGAACACTAACACAAACCCTAACCCTAAATTTTACACTAACCATAAAACTAAACTTGAAAACGTACGTTAAACATAACCCTAACACTAACTTTTACTCTAAAACTAAATCTAACCCTAACACTATCCCTAAACCTCACCCTAACCTTAACTCTAACACTCACCCTAAAATTGATACTAACACTAAAACTAAAGCTAATCCTAAACTTAATTCTAACCCTAACCCTAAATTTTACACTAACAATAACACTATCCCTAACCCATTATCGTCACCCTAACCCTAAACCTAAAGCTAAGCCTAACCCTAACACTAACCCTAAACATAACTCTAACCCTAACCTAAACCTAATCCTAACCCGAAACCTAAACATACACCTAATCCTAAATAAACCTTAAGCAAACCCTAACCATAACACTAACCCTAAGCTTACCCTAAACCTAATCCTACCCCTATTCCTAACGTGAACACTAATCCCTTGCGCTTAACCTAATCCTAACCCTATTTTAAAGGTAAAACTAACCTTAACCCTAACACTGATCTTAACATTAACTCTAAACCTGATTCTTACTCTAAGAGTACAGCTAAATCTTACACTAATTCTAAGCCTAAACATAACACTAACCCTAAGTCTGAACCTACACTAAAACCAAAGCTAAAACTACCCCTAATTCTAACCCTAACCTTAAATTTTACCCAACAATAAACCTAACTCTATCCCTTTACCATAAGCCTAATCCTAAACCTACCCCTAAACTAAACCTAACCCGAAACGTAACGATAATCCTAACCATAACCTATCTTAACCCTAACACTAACCCTAATAATAATCCTAACTCTAAACTCCTACCCCAACCCTAATTCTAACTCTAACTTCTTACCCTAACCTTAATCCTAACCCTAACCCTAACCCTAACCCCTTATTCTCTCCCAAACCTTAAACTTAATCCAGAGCCATAACTGTAACCCTAAACCTAACTGTAACCCCAAACCTAACCCTGTACCTAAACCTAAAATTAAAGCTAAAACTAACCATAACTCTAACAATAACCCTAACACTAATCCTAACCCTAAATTTTGAACATACAATAACCCTAACCATAATCCCTTTCCTAAACAAAATCCTAAACATAACTTTAAGTTTAAAACTAACCATAACCCTAACCCTAACACAAACATTAACCCGAAACCTGGACCTCAACCTAAAAATAAAGCTAATGCAAACAATAATTCTAAATCTAACCTCAACACTACCCCTAACACTGACACTAACCCAAACTAAAGCTTATCCTAAAACTAATTCTAACCGTAACCCTAAATTTTACACTAACAATAACTCTAAACCTAACTCCTTACTCTAACCCTGATTGTAACCTTAAACCTAAAGATTATAATAACATTAATTGTAAACCTAACACTAACAAGAACCCTTACTCTGTTCCTAACCCGAAAACAAAAACTAATCCTAACCCTGAATCTAAACCTAACAATAACACTAAATCTAACTCTAACCTCTTAGACTAACAATAACCCTAAACCTCAACCCATACCCTAAACCGAATCCTAAACTTAAAGCTAACACTAACCCTGACATTAATCCTAACCAAAACCCTAACCTTAACCCTAACCATAACTGTAACTAAACCTAACCTAATCCTAACAAAAATCCTAACCCTAACCGTAAAACTTCACATAAAAGAAACCTTACCCAAACCATAATGGTAACCCTAATCCTATCCCTAACGCTAACTCTAAACATAATCCTAAACCCTAACCGTAATCCTAACCCTATCACTGACCCTAAACCTGATCCTATCCCTAAAACTAAAGCTAATCCTAACCCTAATTCTAGCCCTAATCATAAATTTTACACTAACAATAACCCTAACCCTAATACCTTCCTCTAAACCTAACCCTAAAACTAAAGCTAACCCAAAACCTTATAGTAAACATAACCCTAACACTAACACTAACCCTGATCTTAGCGCTAAAAATAAAGCTAAATCTAACCCAATTCTAAACCTATATCTAAATTTTACACTAATAATAACCATATCCCTAAGCCCTTCCCATTAACATAACCCTAAACCTAAATTAACTCTAAAACTAACTGTAACCATAACCCTAAACCTAACGCTAACCCTAACTCTAACTACAGCCTAAAGGAAATGCTAACCCTAACCCTAAAACTATCTCTAACACTAACACTTATCCTAAGTCAACCTCTTACCCTAACCCTAACCGTAATCCTAACACTAACTTGAACCCTAACCAAACCCCTTATACTAACCCTAACCATAACCATAAATCTAACACTAAACCTAGCTGTAAACCTAACCCTAACCATAACCCTGATCCTAATCCTAAAAGTAATGCTAATCCTAACCCAAATTCTAACCATAAGTATAACCATAAGTATAAAAATAAACCTTACCCTAAATTTTAAACTAACAATACACCTAACCATAATCCTTGAACCCAAACATAACCCTATCCCTAATTTAATTCTAAAACTAACTCTAAACTGAATCCTAAACCTAAATGTAACCCAAACCTAAACATAATCTTAACACTAACATTTATCTAGATCCAAACCCTAAAACTAAAGCTAACCCTAACCGTAATTCTAAACCTAATGCTAAATTTTACACTAAGAATAGCCCTAAATCTAACCCCATACCATAACCTTAATGCTAAACCTAATGCTAACCTTAAACCTAACAGTAAACAGAATCCTAACCCTAACACTAATCCTAAACCAAACCCTAAGCCTAACCCTAACCTTTATGTAAAACTAAACCTAACTGTAACCTTAACACTAATCATAACTCTAATCTCTTACCCTAACCCTAAACCTAACGCTAACCCCAAATTTTTCACTAACAACACTAACAGTAACCCCTGAACCCAAATCTAATCCTAAACCTAATTTAACTCTAAAATTAACTGTAACTGTAACCCTAAAACTATATCTAACCCAAATCTTAAACTTCACCCTAATAGTAACCCTAATCTAAACATTATCCCTAACACTAACCCTAACAATAACACTAAAACCTAATCCTAAACCTAATCTTAACCCTAACCCTTACCCTAACCCTAAACCCAAACCTAACACTAACCATAACCCTAACCTTAACCATAAACTTAACATAACCCTAGCCGTAAGCCAAACACTAATCCTAACTCTAACCTATTACCCTAACCCTATCCCTAAATTTTACACAAACAATAACCCTAACTTTAACCTCTGAAACCAAAATTAACCCTAACCCTAATTTAACTATAAAACTAATTCTAACCCTAAACTTAACCTTAAAACGAACCCAAATATTAAACGTAGTCCTGACACTAACCCTAACCCAGATCCTAAACCTTATTCGAAAGCTAATCCTGACCCTAATTCTAACCCTAACCATAAATTTTACACTAAATATACCCCGACCGTCACCCCGTAACCTAACACTAACCCTAACATAACACTAATCTAAATCCTAACAGTAACCCTAATCATAACACTAAACCTAACTCTAACAATAAACCCTATTCTACCCTAACCGTAACCTAACACTATCCCTAATCCTAATCCTAAACCTAACCCTAACCCTAACCTTAACTCTTACCCTAACCCTAACCGTAACCTTAATTTAACACTAATCCCATCCCTAAACCTAACATTAATCCTAACTCTAAACTCTTACCCTAAACTTAACCCTACCATTTACCCTAACAGTAACCCTAACCATAACCCTAACCCTAACTCTAACCCTAATTTAACGTAATCCTAACCTTAAACTACCACTAAAAGTAATCCTAACTCTAAACTCTGATCCTAAACCTAATCCTAAACCTAACCCTAACCCTATTTCTAAACACGACCCAACCTTAAAAATAACCCTAACCCTAACCCTAACAATAACTCTAAATCTAACTTAACCCTAACCCTAACTCTAACACTAATGATAACTCTGAACTCTTACCCTAACCCTAACACTAACCTTAATCCTAACCTAAAGTTAACACTACCCGTAAAATAATCTAATCCTAACCGTAATACTAACTCTAAGTAATCAAAACTCCAACATTATACCCTAACTCTAACCTTAAAATAACTCTAACCCTAACCAAAATCATAACGCTTAACCTAGCCGACCCTAAACATAACACAAACACTAATTCTAAGCCTAACACCAACTCTAACACTAATACCTAAACCTAACCCTAACCCTAATCCTATATTTTACACGAACATTAACCCTAACCTTAACCACTGACCCTAAACCTAACCTTAACCCTAATATAACCATAAAACTAACACTAACCCTAACCCTAACCCTAAATCTAATCGAAACCTTAAACGTAACTCTAACAGTAACCCTAACCCAGATACTAACCATAAATCTTAAGCTTATCTTAAACCTAATTATAATACTAACCCTAAATTTTACCTAAGTATCTAAACCCCAAACCTAAGCCGAACCCTACCTCTAACACTAACTAAAACCCTTACATAACCTAATCCTAAAACTAACCCTAACCCTAAACCTAACTATAACCCTAAATCTAACTCTAACCCTAACCTTAACGTGACCCTAACCGTAACCCTAACCCACTCCCTAACCTTAAATCTAAAGCTAATCCTAACCCTAATTCTAACCCTAACCATAAATTTTACACTAAGAATAACCCTGATTCTAACACAATACCCAAATTCTAACCTTAAACCTAAAGCTAACCTTAAACCTAACCGTAACCCTAAAATAATCCTAATCCTAATCCTAACCCTAACTCTAATCCTAGCTCAAACCTCATATCCTAACACTATCCTGAAACATAACCCTAACCCTAACCCAAACCATAACGCTAATCCTAACCCTAAGTGTACCCTAATCATAAACCTAACACTAAACCCTAACTCTAACACTAACCCTATCCATAATCTTAACTCTAACATCTTACCCTAACCATAACCATAATACTAACCCTAAATTTTTCAAAACAATAAACCTAACATTAACCTCTAACCCCAAACCTAACCCTAACCCTAATATAACTTTAAAACTAACTCTAACACTAAACATAACTCTAAATCTTACCTAAACCTTAAACATAACCCTAACACTAACCATAAAGCAGAACCTAAACCTCAATCAAAAGCTAATCCGAACCGTAATTCTATCCTAACCCTAAATTTTACACTAAGAATGAACCTAAATTTAAACCATAACCTAACCCTAAACCTAACGCTAATCTTTAAACAAATACTAACACTAAATCTAAACACTAATCATAACCCTAATCCTTACCCTAACTCTAACCCTAACCCTAACACTAACATTAATCCTAACTCAGAACTCTTACCCTAATCCAAACCTAACCTTAACCCTAACGTAAACTTAACCCTGATCATAAACGTAAACTAATCCTAACCCTAACACTAACACGAACCATAACCATAATCATAACCCTACTCCTAACCCTAATCCTAACCCTAACCATAAATTTTACACTAACAAGAACCCTATCATTAACCCCTGATCACAACCAAACTGTACTCCTAATTTAAATCTAAAACTATCCCTAACTATAATCGAAACCCTAAATATAACCCAAACCTTAAAAATAAACCTAACACTAAACCTAACCCACTTCTTATCCCTAGATCTAAAGCAAAACCTATCCCTAATTGAAAGCCTACCTTAAATTTTACACTAAGAATAACCTACACCATAACCACATACTCTAACCCTAAACTTAACCTTAAAATTAACCACCCTAATCCTAAACCTATCCCCAACCCTAATCCTAGCCCTAAACCTAATCTTAACTCTAACTCTAACTCTAAGCTTAACGTAATGCTAATACTTACCCTAATCATAACACTAATCATAACTATAACCTCTTACCCTAATCCTAAACCTAAACTTAACCTTAAAAGTAACCCTAAACCTAAACCTAAACATAACACGAACCCGAACCTTAATGTAACCTTAACCCTAACCCTATCCCTAACCCGAATCATAACCCTAACATTAATCCTAATCCTAACCCTACCCCAACTTAATGTATCCCTAATACTAACCTTAACCATAACACTATTCCTAACTCTAACGTCTTACCCTAACCCTAAAACTAAACTTAACCCTAACAGTAATCCTACCCTTAACCCGATCCCGAACTCAAACCATAACGTAACCCTAACCCTAACTCTAAGACTAATCCTAACTCTAAATTCTTATACTCATCCTAACCCTAACCATAAGCCTAAACAAAATTTAATCTAACCATAACCCTAAACTAATCCTAACCCTAATCCTAAACCTAACACTAATTCTAAATCTAAACTCTCACCCTAACCCTAAACCTAATATTAACCCTAACAGTAACCCTTACCCTAACCTAACCCTAAACCTAACCCAAACCCTAACCCTAACACTAACCTTAGCAGTAATCCTAAATCTATCTCTTACTCTTACCCTAACTCTAACACTTACTGTAAAGCTAAATGTATACCTAACCCTAATTCTAACCCTCAACCTAACACTAACCTTAATACTAAATTTTACACTAACAATAAATACAACCGTAACCCCTTATCCGACCTAACCCTAATTGTAACTTAAACTTTAAAACTAACACTAAACCTAAGCCTAACATTAACACTAACCCTAAACATGGTTCTAACCCCAAATTAAAGCTACTCCTAACCCTAATTCTAATCCTAACCCTAAAACAAACCATAACACTGAATATGAACCTAAAACTAAAGTCAATCCTAACTTTAATTCTAACCTTAAATTTTACACTAACAACAAACCTAATCTTAACCCCTTACCTTAACCCTAACACTAAACTTGATGCAAACTTAACCCTACACTAACTCAAACACTAACCCTAACCCTACCCATAATCCAAACCCTAAAACTAAAGGTAATCCCAACCTAGTTTTAATCCTAACCATAACATAAACCTAACCTGAACCGTAACCCTAACTCTAACTCCAAACACTAACCCTAAATCTAGTACTAATCCCAACCCTAACCCTTACCTTAATGATAACTCTAACCCTGATCCTACACTAAACCCAAACCCTAACCTTATACGTAATCATAACCCAGAATTAAACCCAGAATTAAACCCTGATCTTAATCCTAAAACTAAAGGCAATCCTAACTTTAATTATAACCATAATCTTAAATTATACACTAACAATAAACCTAATCTTAACACCTTACCTTAATGCTACCCCTAAATCTAATGCAAACCTAACCCTAAGACTAAATCTAGCTCTAACCCTAACCCTACCCCTAATCCTAACTCTAAACATAAAGGTAATCCTAATCTTATTTCTAACCCTGACCCTAACACTAAACCTAACCCAAAATTTAACACGTACGCTAACCCTAACCCTAAGCCCTTACTCTAGCATAACCCTAACCTTAATTTCAACTCTAAAACATACTCTAACCCTACCCTACCCCTAACCCTAACTCTGACATTAACCCTAATACTGGTCTTAACACTAAAACTAAAACTAATCCTAACGCTAATTCTAAACCTTACACTAACACTAACCCTAACTCTAAATTATAAACTAAAAATAAACTGAAACTTGACCCCTTACCTTAAACCTAATCATAACCCTAACTTTTACTATAAAACTAAACCTACCCTAACCCTAACCGTAAACCTAACACTAACCATGACTCTAAACCTAACCCTACCATGATCCTAACTCTAAAACTAAAGCTAATCCTAACCCTAATTCTAGTGCTAACCCTAAATTTTACACTAAAAATGACCCTAACCTTAACCCTTATGTTAAATCTAACCTTAAACTGAAATCTAAGCCTGCCGCTAGCGCTAACCCTAACTGTAACCCTAAACCTAACACTAACCGGAACCCTGATCTGAGCCCTAAAACTAAATTTAATTCTAACCCTAAATCTATCCCTTACCCTAACACTAACCCTAACCCTAAATTTTACACAAACAATGAATATAATCGTAAACCCTTACCTTTACTAAACCTAAATCTAACTTTAAATCTAAAACTAACGCTAACCCTAATACTGATATGAACGCTGACACTGATCCTAACCTAAACACTAAAGTTAATCCTAACCATAATTCTAACCCTAACCCTAACCCTAAAAAAAAACCCTGAATCCTAACCCTAACCCTAACCATAATCCTAAAATTAACCCTAACCATAACGCTATTAATCTAAACTTAACCCTATCCCTAAAGCTAACCTTAACTGTAAACCTAACCCTAACCCTATCCTAACCCTAAACATAACCATAACCCTAACACTAACAATAACCCTAATCCTAACTTTAACCCTAACCCTGCACATAATCCTAATCTCTAACTCTAACCCTAAACCAAGCCCTTAATCTAACCCTAATCCTATCTTTAACCCTAACCCTAAACATAAACCTAATCCCTAAACCTAACCCTAACCCAAACCCTAACCCTAACACTGACCATAACCAAAAGCCTACCCGTAAACTAAACCTAACTAATTTACTAACGGTAACCCTATTCTTAAATCAAAACGTAACCCTGAACCTAAACCTAAAACTAAAGCTAATCCTAATCGTAATTATAACCTTATTTCTTATACTCATAGTAATCCTAAATTTTGCACTAAAAATAACACTAACCCGAACCCTAAACCTAACCTAAAACTAACCTAATCCTAAACATAACTCTAACCCTAACCTAAACCTAACGTATCCCTAATTTAAATCTAACTCTAAACCTTACAATAACCCTAACTCTAAATTTTAAACTAATAATAACCCTAACCCTAACACATTACCTAAACCTAAACATAACCCTAACTTTAACACTAAAATTAATTCTAACCCTCAACCTAACACGATCCCTAACAGTAATGTAACTCTACAGTTTTACACCCTAACCCTAACCCCGTATTCTAACATTAACCTTAACCCTACTTCTAACACTAACCATAACCCTGATCCTAACCCTAAGAAAAAGCTAATCCTAACCGTAATTCTACCCTTAGCCCTAACAATATTTCCTAAACTAAATTTTAAACTGACAATGACCCTAACCTTAAATCCTTACCCTAAATTTCACAATACCCCAAATTTAACTCTAAAACTAACCCTGACCCTAACCCCAAACGCTTACAATAACCCTAACGCTAACTTTAACTCTAAAAATAACTCTAATCTAATCCTAACACTAACCTTAAACTAAACGTAACCCTAACATTTACCCTAACCTTACCCTAACACTAGTTCTATCTCTAACTTATTACCCTCACCCTAACCTTAAACCTAAGGCTAACCCTAACAGTAACCCTAACCCTAACTTTAACTCTAAAACTAACTCTAACTCTAACCCTAACCCTAATATTAACCCTAACCCTGATCGTAACACAAAAACTAAAGCTAATCCTACACATATTCCAAATGTAACACTAACACTAACCCTAATCCTAACTCTAACCCGACCTTAACCCCAAACCTAACCCTAAAGCTAACCATAATCCTAAGGATAACTCAAACCCTAACACTAACCTTAACCCTAACCCTAACTAATAACACTTACCTATCTCTAACCCTAAAATTAACCCTAACACTAATCCTAAACCTAAACTCTTACCATAACCCTAACTGTAACCTGCACACTAACCTAAAACTAACCCTAATCCTAACCCTAACACTAACTGGAACCCTACCTAAACCTAACGTTAACCCTAAAACCTAATCCTAACCCTAAAAATAACACCGAGTCTAACCTTAAAACCAAATCTAATCCAAACCCTTATTTTAACCCTAACACTAACACTAACCATAACCATTAACCTAATCCTAAAACTAAAGCTATTTCTAACTTCAATTCTAAACATATCCTTAAATTATACACTAAAAATAATCCTAACCTTAACTGCTCACCATAACTCAAACACTAAACATAATGCTAACACAAAAGCTAACACTAACACTAACCCTAACCCTAATCCTAATTTAACCTAACCCTAAACCTAAGCCTAACCCTAACCCTAAAATTAACTCTAACTAGGATCCTAACCCTAATTCTAACCCTAACACTAACACTAAACCTAACTCTAAATTTTGCAGTAACAGTAACCCAAAACATTACACCTTAACCTAAACAACATCATCACCATAACTTTAACTGTAAAACTAACCCTAACACTAAACCAAAGCTAATCCAAATCCAAAGAGTAACCCTAATCCTAACACTAATCTTAGCCCTAACGCTGTCTAACCATAAAACTACCCCCTAACCCAAACCTTAACCATAACCCTAAACCCTCACTTTAACCCTAACCCAACCGCTAACATTAAACCCTAAAACTAACCTTAACCCTATCCTTAATCCTGTTCCTATCCCCAAAACCAATGCAAAACCTAACACTAACTCTAATCCTAACCCTAAATATTACACTAACAATAACCTTAAGCCAACCTCTTACCCTAAACCTAACCATAAATTTAACTCTAAAACTAACCCTAACATTAATCTTAACCCTAATATTAACAATAACCCTGATCTTAATCCTAAAATAAAGCTAATCCTTACCGTAATTCTAACACTTACCCTAATACTAACCATAAAGCTGATCCTAATCGTAAAAGTAAAGATAATCTTAACCGTAAACCTAACCTTAAATCTATGAGAAACCATAAACCTAAACATAAATCTAATACTAACTCTAACACTAACCCATAATCTTAACCCTAACCCTAACCCTAACATTACCCAGAATCCTAAACCTAAAACTAAAGGTAATCCTAAACTTAACTTTAACCCTAACTCTTACACTGACCCTAACCCCAAATCTTACAATTGCAATAATCCTAATCCTATTATTCTACCCTAACCTAATGCTAACCTTAACTTTAACTCTAAAACGAACCCTAACCCTAACCTTAAACGTAACACTCACCCCAACCCTGACATTAACCGTAAAAATAAAGCTAAATCTAACCCAATTCTAACCCTAAACCAAAATTTTACACTAATAATAAACATAACCCTAAGCCCTTCCCCTGAACATAACCCTAAGCCTAAACTAACTCTAAAACTAACTAACCATAACCCTAAATCTAATGCTAATCTTAACTATGACCCTAATCTAAACCTAATGCTAACCCTAACTCTAAAACTATCTTTAACACTAACACTTATCCTAACTAACACCTCTTACCCTAACCCTAACCGTAACCCTAACCCTAACTCTAACCCTAACCCAAACCCCTTACCCTAACCCTAACAATAACCCTAACTCTAACACTAAAGCCTAACCGTAAACATAACCCTAACCGTAACCCTAATCCTAACCCTAAAACTAATGCTAATCCTAACCCAAATAGTAACCCTAACTCTAACAATATCCCATTACTCTAAATTTTAAACTAATAATCACCCTATCCCTAACCCCTTGATTTTTAAATAACCCTAATCCTAACTTTAACTTTAAAAGTAACCTAACACTAACATTAAATCTAACATTAGCCCTAACCTTGAATCTAACCCTACACTAAAGCTAATCGTAACCCTAATCTAACCCTACACCTAACACTAACGATAACCCTGATCATAATCCGAATATTAAAGCTAATCTAAAATTTAATTCCAAACATAAACCTAAATTATACACTAACTATAGCTCTAACCTTAAACATACTCTAACCCTTAACTCTAACCCTTACCTTAAACATAAGCCTAAACCTAATGCTAACCCAAACTCTACACTAACTCTAACCCCAGCCCTAATCCTAATCTAAACCATCTGAACCTAACAGAAACCCTATCGCTAACTTAAACCTAAACCCAAGCCTAACATTAACCCTAACATAAACCTAACCCTAACCCTAACCCTAACCCTAACCCTAACCCTAACCTAACTGTAACCCTAAGCCTACCTTTAGCACTAACACTAATCCTCAGTCTAAACTCTTACCCTAACCCCAACACTAACCCTAGTCCACAGCAAAACATAACTTAACCCTAAGCCTAAACCTAACACTAAACCTAAAACCTAACTGTAATCCAAACAAAAATCCTAACCCTGACCCTACCCTAAAACTAAGGTTAATCCTAACTCTAATTCTAACTCTAAACCTAACAATAACCCTAAACCTAAATTTTAAACTAACAATAACTCTAATCGTAACCTCTTAACAAAACATTACACAAACCCTAAATTTAACTCTAAACTATTACTAACCCTTACCTAATGTTAAAATTAACCCTAAACCTGATCTTAACCCTAAAACTAAAGCTAATTCAAACCCTAATTCTAACACTAATCCTAACCCTGAACCTAACCCTAAACTAAAGCTTATCCTAACTCTATTTTTAACCCTTAACCTAAATTTTAAACAAACAATAACCATAACGCTAACACTAACCCTAACCCTAACAGTAACCCTAACCTAAACCTAAACCTTACCCTAACCATTACCAGAAATCTACCACTAACATAACCCTAACCCGAAAACTAACTCTAATACAAATGCTATGTCTCACCTCTTACCCTAAACCTAACAACAACCCTAACCGTTATTCTAACCCTATAACTGAAGCTAATGCTAACCCTAACACTAACCATAACTCTAACCCTAACCCTAACCTATAAACTAACTTAACCTTAACC
>NW_011889377.1:135860-140354 GCF_000151845.1 Pteropus vampyrus
TAACAATAACCCTAAACCTAACACCTTATCCTAACGATAAACCTAAACCTAAATCTAAGCCTAACCCTAACACTAACCCTAACATAGACATAACCTTAATCCTAACCCAAACCATAATCCTACCTTCAAATGAACGTTACCCGAACCCTAACAGTATCCCTATCCTTAACCTAATCCTAACCCTAACCCTAACACTAACACTAACCCTAAACCTAACCCTAACCCTAACACTAACACTAACCCTAAACCTAACCCTAACCCTTACTCCAACCATAACGCTAAAGTAAACCTAACCCAAAACCTAATAATAACCTTAACACTAACACTAATCCTAAACTCAATCTTAACACTAAAACTAAAGCTAAATCTAAAACAATTCTAACTCTAACCCTAAATTTTACACTAACAATAACCATAACCCTAACTTCTTATCCTGAACATAACCCTAAACATAAACTAGCTCTAAAACCAACTCCAAACAAAACCCTAAACCTAACGCTAACCCTGCTCTAATCCTAACCTAAATTTTATCTTAACCCTATCCCTAAATATATCTCAAACCCTAAGAATAATCCTAACTCTAAACCCTTACCCTAACATTAAACCTAAATCTAACCCTAATACAGTACACTAATGCAAACCCCTCACCCTAAACCTAATCCTAACGTTGACCTTAAAACTAACCCTAATCCTAACTTTAACCACAACATTAACCCTAACCTTGAATCTAACCATAAAACTAAAGCTAATAGTAACCCTAATTCTAACCCTAACCTTAACACTAACGATAACCCTGACCCTACCCTAATACTAAAGCTAATCCTAAATTTAATTCTCAACATAAACCTAAATCATACACTAAAAATAACCCTAAGCTAACCACTTACCTTAACCATAACCCTAAACCTAATGATAACACTAACTCTAACACTAATTCAAATGCTAACCCTAATGCTAACGTAAACCTAACACTATCCATAACCCTAACTTAACCCTAAACCCAACCCTAACCATAACGCTAACCTAAACCTAAACTTAATCCTAACCCTAACCATAACCTAAACCTAAATCTAAAGCTAACCGTAACCATAACACTAATCGTAACTCTAACCTCTTACCCTAAACTGGACCCTAATCCAAACCCTAACATAACCTAACCCTAACCCTAAACCTAACACTAACTCTAACCTTAAGCCTAACCTTAACCTGAACTCTAACCCTAACGCTATTCCTACGCTTAAATTAAAGTTAATTCTAACCCTAATTGTAACTCTAACCATAACAATAATCCTAACTCTAAATTTTAAACTAACAATAACGCTAATCCTAACCCATAACATAAACCTTACCCTAACACTAAATTTTAACCTAATTTTAACCCTCACCCTAACACTATCCCTAACCCTAAATATTACACAAACAATAAATATAACCGTCACCACTTACCCTACCTACCTCTAACACAAAATTTCACGCAAAAACTAACGCTAATCCTAAAATTAATATTGACTCTAACCCTGATCCTAACCTAAAACTAAAGTTAATCCTAAGCCTAAGTCTAACACAAAACCCTCACCTTAAACCCCAACACTAACCCTAACTCTATATCTAACCCTAGTATTATTACCCTAAACTTAACCCTAACTCTAACTCTAACCTTAACTGTAACCCTAATCCTAAAAACACCCTAACCCTAAACTTAACCCTAACCCTACCCTAACACTAACCCTAACCTAATTCTAAGCTAAAACTAACACTAATCATAACCCTACCCATAAACCTACCACAAAAATAAACATTGACTGAACCCTAACGGTAACCCTAACACTAACCCTAATCCTAAACCCGGTTCATAACTCTAACCCTAACACTGAACCTAACCCTGATCCTATCCCTGAAACTAAAGCTAATCATAACCTAATTCTACCCTAATTATAAATTTTAAACTAACAGTACCCCTAACCATAACACCTTACCGTATGTGAATCCTAAAACTAAAGCTAACCCCGAATGTAATAGTAAACTTTACCCTAACACTAACTCTAACCCTGATCTTAACCCTAAAACTAAAGCTAAATCTAACCCAATTCTAACCCTAACCCTAAATTTTACACTAACAATAGCATTAACCCTAACCAGTTTCCCTTATACTTAACCCTAAAACTAAAGCTAAATCTAACCCAATTCTAACCCTAACCCTAAATTTTACACTAACAATAGCATTAACCCTAACCAGTTTCCCTTATACTAACCCTAAACTATAGCTAGGCCTAACCCTAACACTAAGCCTATCCCTAAGCATAAACTTAATCTAACCCTGACCCAAAGCCTAATGGTAACCCTAACCCTAACCTAACCCTAACCCTATCCCTTACCCTAACGCAAATCCTAAATCTAACTTCTTACCCTAAACCTAACCCTAAACCTAATTCTAACGCTAACTCTAACCAAGATCCTAAACCTAAAACTGAAGATAATCCGAACCCTAATTCAAACCCTAACTTTTACACTACCGTAAACCTGAATTTTACACTAACAATAACCCAAAACCGAATCCCTAACCATAAACCTAATCCTAAATATAACTTTAACTGTAAAACTAACCGTATCACTAACCTTAACACTAACCCTAAAGATAAATCTAACCCTAAGACCAATCCTAAGAAAACCCTAAACTTACCCCTAAGACTAAATTTAACCCAAACTCTACCACTAACCCAAACTTCACACTAACCCAAACCCCTTACCTGTTCCTAACAATAAACCTTAATCATAAACAAACCCTAACCATAATCCTAATCCTAACTCTAAAACTAAAGTAACCCTAAACCTAACCATAACCTTAACCCTAAATTAACTCTAATCTTAACCCTGATCTTAACCCTAAGATAAAGCTAATCATAAATGTAATTCTAACCCTAACCCTAAAAATATTTCCAACACTAAATTTTAAACTGACAATGACCCGAATCCTAAACTCTTACCATAAATTTGACCCTAAGTCTAAATTTAAAACTAAAACGATAACCTAACCCTAAAATAAACCTTAATTAAACCTAACAGTAACCCTACACCTACCTAATCCTAATCATAACCCTAACACTAACACTAATCCTAACTCTAAACTCTTGCCTTAAAACTAACCATAACATTAACCAGAACCCTATCCTAAACCTAACCCTAACCGTAACCCTAAGCCTAAACCTAACCCTAGCTTCAACCCTGAGTCTAACCCTAAAACTAAAGCTAATCCAAACCCTAATTCTATCCCTAACCCTAAGATTAACCCTAGTCCTAAATTTTACACTAACAATAACACTAACCCTAAACACTTATCCTACACCTAACCCTAAACATAAAGCCAACCGTAACCCTAACACCATAATTTACCCTAAACCTAACTCTATCACAAACCATAACTTAAATGTAATCCTAAACTTAACCCTAACACTAGCCTAAAACAAACACAAACCCTAACCATAAGCCTCACCCTAACACTATCCCTAACACTAACCCTAGCACTGATCCTAACCTTAAAACTAAAGTTAATCCTAACACTCAATCTAACCTTAACCTTAACAATAACCCTCAAAATAAATTTAAATCTAAGAAATGCCCTGCCCAAACACCTTAACCTAAAGCTTACCCTAACCCTAACTTTAACTCTAAAACTAACTCTAACCTAAGTCTAACCCTAACACTATCCTTAACCTTAACTCTAACCCTAAGCTAAATCAAACACTAACTTTAACCCTAACTTAAAGCAAACTCTAACTCTAACGCTAACCCTGATCCTAACCTTAACACTAAAGCTAATCCTAAACCTAATTCTAACCCTAACGCAATACTAACTCTAACCTTGAATCTAACCCTAAAACTAAAGCTTATTGTTACCCTATTTCTAACCATTATCTTAAATTTTACGCTGACAATAATCCAAACACTAACCTTAACCCTAACACTAACCCTATCCTAAACCTAACCTTCTCCGTAACACTTACCATAAATCTGCCCACCTAACACTAACCCTAAAACTAACCCTAACACTAAGGCTATGTCTAATCTCTTACCCTAACCCTAACCCCAATCCTAACTCTAACCCAAACTCTAACCTAAACCTAATTCTACCACTAATCCTTACCGAAATGCTACCTTTAAAGTCTAACCATAACACTAACCTAACCCTAGCCCTATCCCCGATCATAACCTTTAAACTGAAATTGAACCTCACCCTAATTCTAACCCTAACCCTAACAAAAACCCAACCTTAAATTTTAAACTAACAATAACCCTGACCATAACCCCTTACACTTAAACTAACCGTAACCTGAACTTTAACTCTAAAACAAACCCAAACTCTACTCCTAACCCTAACATTAACCCGAACACTGATCCTAATACTAAAACTAAACCTAATCCTAACCCTAATTCTAATTCGAACATTAACACTAACACTAACCCTAAATTTTGCACGAACAAGAAAACTAAATCAGA
>NW_011889377.1:140460-143065 GCF_000151845.1 Pteropus vampyrus
CCCTAAACCTCACCCTAACCTTAACTCTAATACTAACCATAACCCTGATTCTAACACTAAAACTAAAGCTAATCCTAAACCTAATTCTAAACCTAACCCTAAATTTTAGACTAACATTAACATTATCCCTAAATCTTCATCCTCACCCTAATCCTAAACCTAATGGTAAGCCTAACACTAACACTAACCCTAAACATAGCTCTAACCCTAACCTACCCCTACCCCTAACCCTAACCCTAAAAAATAACCCTAAAATAAACCTTAAGTAAACCCTAATGGTAAACCCACCCCTCACCTAACCTAATCCTAACCCTAACCCTAACACTAATCCTAACTCTAACTTCTTGCCTTAAAGCTAACCCTAAACCTAACCATAACTCTAACCTAAGCTTACCCTAACCTTAACCCTAACCCTATCCCTGACGCTAACACTAACCCCTTACATTAAACCTAACCATAATCCTATTTTAAAAGTAAAACTAACCCTAACCCTATCCCTAATCTTAACATTAATCATAACTATGATTCTAACCCAAATAGTAAAGCTAAACCTAACCCTAATTCTAAGTCAAACCCTAACACTAACCCAAAATCTGAACCTACCCTAAGACTAAAACTAAAACTACACCTAATTTAAACCTAACCTTAAATTTTGTCCAACAATAAACATAACCCTAACTCCTTACCCTAACCCTAATACTAAACCTAACCTTAAACTAAACCTAACCCGAAACCTAACAATAACACTAACTATAATCAATCCTTACCTTAACTCAAACCTTAATACTAATCCAGATTCTAACCTCTTACCCCAACCCCAATCCTAACTCTAAACTCTTAACCTAACAATAATCCTAACTATAACCCTACACTTAACCACTTATTCTAACCCTAACCCTAAACTTAACCCCTAACATAACCAAACCCTAATCCTAATCCTGGTCCTAACCCTAAAACTAAAGCTAATACTAACCATAATTCTAACCCTGACAATAACAGTAAACCTAAACCTCAATTTTAAACAAACAATAATGTTAACCCTAACCCCTTATTCTAAACATAATCCTAAATATAACTTTAAGTCTAAAACTAACCCTTACCCTAACCCTAACTCAAACATTAACCCGAACCCTGAGCCTCACCCTAAAAATAAAGCTAATGCGAACAATAATTCTAACCCTAACCCTAAAAATAACCCTAACCCTCATACTAACCCTAACACTAAAGCTTATCCTAACTGTAATTCTAACCCTAACTCTAAATTTTACACTAACAATAACTCTAAACCTAACTCCTTACCCTAAAAGTGATCCTAAACTTTAAAATAAAGATATTACTAACCCTAATTCTAAAACTAACACTAACACGAACCCAAACCCTGTTCCTAACCGGATACAAAAACTAATCCTAACATTGAATCTAAACCTATCTTAATTTTTAAATGAACAATAACCCTAAACCTAACTCCTTATCCTAAACTGAATCCTAAACTTAAAGCTAACAATAACCCTAACACTAAACCTAACCCTAACCCTAACCCTAACCCAAATTCTAATTGTAAACCTAACCTAAACTTAACCCAAATCCTAACCCTCACCATAAACCTACACCTAAAATAAACCTTACCCGAACCCTAACGTTAACCCTAATCCTAACCCTAACCCTAACCCTAACGCTAACCCTAACCTTAATCCTAAACCCTAACCATAACCCTAACACGATTATAGACTCTAACCCTGATCCTATCCCTAAAACTGAAGCTAATCCTAACCCTAATTCTAACCCTAATCATAAATTTTACTCTAATAATAACCCTCACACTAACACATTTCTCTAACTCTAACCCTAAAACTAAAGGTAACCCAAAACCTTATAGTAACCCGAACCCTAACACTACCCCTAAGCCTGATCTAAACCATAAAATAAAGCTAAATCTAACCCAATTCTAACCATAAACCTAAATTTTACACTAATAATAACCATAACCCTAAGCCCATCCACTGAACATAACACTAAATCTAAATTAACTCTAAAACTAACTCTAAACATAACCCTAAACCTAATGCTAAATCTAACTCTAACCCTAAACTAAACCTAATGCTAACCCTAACCCTAAAACTATCTTTAACACTAACACTTATCCTAACTCAAACCTCTTACCCTAACCTTAACCGTAACCCTACCACTAACTCTAATGCTAAAACGAACCCCTTACAATAACCCTAACCAAACCCTAACTCTAATACTATAGCCTAACCATAAACATAGCCCTAACCATAATCCTGATCCTAATACTAAAACTAATGCTAATCCTAACCCAAATTCTAACCCTAACTCTAACAATAACCCTTACATTAAATTTTAAACTAACAATAACCCTAACCCTAACAACTTAACATAAAAATAACCTTAATACTAACTTTACTCTAAAACTAATCCTAACCCTTAACTTAACCCTAACATTAACCCTAATCTTGAATCTAAGCCTAAATTAAAGCTAATTGTAACCCTAATTCTAACCCTACACCTAACACTAACGATAACCCTGATCCTAACACTAATATTAAAGCTAATCCTAAATATAATTCTTAACATAAACCTAAAT
>NW_011889377.1:144389-146882 GCF_000151845.1 Pteropus vampyrus
TAACCCTAATTCTAACCCTACACCTAACACTAACGATAACCCTGATCCTAACACTAATATTAAAGCTAATCCTAAATATAATTCTTAACATAAACCTAAATTAAGTACACTAACAATATACCTAACCTCAACGCCTTACATTAACCATGATTGTAAACCTAATGCTAACCCTAACTCTAACAATAACTCAAACCCTAAATATTACACTAACAATAAACTTAACCCTTACCTCTTACCCTATTCTAACCCTAACTCTAAATTTAACTCTAAAACTACCCCTAACATTAACCTTAACCTTAATATTAACACTAAACCTGATCCCAACCCTAAAACAAAGCGAATCCTTACCGTAATTCTAACCCTTACCCTAATACGAATAATAAAGCCGATCCTAACCATAAAAGTAAAGCTAATCTTAACCCTAAACTTAACCCTAAAGCTACAGTTAACCAAAACCCTAAACCTAAAGTCTAACCCTACTGGAACCCTAATTCTAACTCTATTCCTACACTTAAAATTAAAGTTATTCCTAAACCTAATTCTAACTCTAACCCTAACAATAACCCTAACTCTAAATTTTAAACTAACAATAATGCTAATCCTAACCCATAACATAAACCTAACCCTAACACTAATTTTAACCCTAAAACTAACTCTAAACCTAACCTAATTTTAACATTAACCCTAATCCTGATCCTAACCCTAAAACTAACGTTAATCCAAACCATAATTCTAACATTAATGCTCACACTAACCCGAACCCAGAATTTAACCTTAAACTAAAGCTTATCCTAAACCTATTTCTACACGTTACCCTAAATTTTACACTTATGATAACCCTATCCCTCACTCTAACCCTAACACTACCACAAACCCCAACAGTAACCCATACCTAAACCTAACCCTAACCCTAATCCTTATGATAAATCGACCCCTAACCTAACCGTAACCCTAAAATTAACCCAAATACAAATGCTATGTCTAACCTCAACTACCCTAACCCTAACACTAAATCTAAAAGTAATACTAACCCTAAACCTTAAGAGAATGCTAACCATTACACAAACCCTAACTCTAACCCTAACTCTAACCTAAACATAACCCTAATCCTAAATATACATCTACCCATAAATTAAACCTAACCTGAACCGTAATGGTAACCCTTAACCTTAATGCTAACCCTAAACCTAACACTAATCCTAACTCTAAATTCTTATAATAACTCTAACCCTAAACCTGATCCTACCCCTAAAACTAAAGCTAACATTAACGCTTCAACATAATCCTAACCCTAAATTTAACTCTAAAACTAACCCTAATATTTACACTAACTCTAAGACTAACCCTGACTCTAAGTTTTACATTAAAAATAACCCAAATCCTAATCCCTTACACTAAACCTAATCCTATGTATAACTTTAACTGTAAAACTAACCCTAATCCTAACCATAACTCTAAACCTAAAGCTAACCCTAACCCTAAGAGTAGCTCTAAACTTAACCCATAACTTAACCCTAAACCTAACCCTAACCATAACCACTAACCCAAACCATAAACCTAACCGGAACCCCTTACCTTAAACCTAACACTAACCCTAACACTAAAACCTAATCATAACATTAACCTAACCCTAACACTAAAACCTAATCATAACATTAACCTAACCCTAACACTGATCTTAACCCTAAAAATAAAGCAAACCCTAACCTTAACACTAATCCTAACCCTAAAATTTACACTAACAATAAACATGACTGCTACCTCTTACCCTAAAACTAACACTAACCCTAAATTTAACTTGAAACTAAGCCTAAACTTAACATTAACCGTAACATTACCCCTAACCCTAACCGATAGCTAACTCTAACCCTAACTCTAACCCGAACCCTAACCCTTTCTCTAACATAAACCCTAACTCTGATTCTAACCCTAAAACAATATCTAATACTAACCCAAAAACTAATGCTTACCCTAACATTAACCCTAACCCTAAACCTAACATTGACCCTACTCCGTTATGCTAACTGTAACCATAACCCTATCCATAAAGCTACCACTGAACTGAACTTAACCAGAACCCTAACGGTAACCCTAACCGTATTCTAACAACAACCCTAACTCTAAACCTAACACAAATCCTAAATCTAAATTCTTACCCTAACCCTAACATCTTATGCTAACCCTAACTCTAAACAAGATTCTAACTCTAAAATTAAGGATAATCCTACTGTAATTCTAACCCTAAATTTAACACTAACCCTAAGTCTAAATTTTACACTAATAATAAACCAAAACATAACCCCTTACACTAAACCGAATCCTATCCCTAAGTTTAACTCTAAAATTGACCCTAACTCTAACCCTAACACAAAACCTAAAGCTAAATCTAACCCTAAGTGTAACCCTAATCCTAAACACTTACCATAAACATAACAGTATCCGTAAAACTAAACCTTAATCCTAGACTTACCCTTTCCCTAACCCTGATCCTAA
>NW_011889377.1:149294-152243 GCF_000151845.1 Pteropus vampyrus
TCCATAAAAGTACCACTAAACTAAACCTAACGTGAACCCTAACGGTAATCTAATCCCTAATCCTAACCCTAAACCTGAACCTAACCCTAAAAAGAAAGCTAATCCTAATCATAATTCTAAACCTAACCCTTACACCAGCTCTAAACCTAATTTTACACTAACAATAAGTCTAACCCTAATCCCTTAACCTAACCGTAAGTCTAACCCTAACCCTAAACCTAACCCTAAACTTAACCTTAATCCTAACCCTTTACTATAACGTTAACCTTCAATCTAAACCTAACCCTAACTCTAAAGACTAACAATAGCCCTAAACTCAATGGTAACCAGATCCTACCTCTAAATAAAGCTATTCCGAACCTTAATTCTAACCCAAACCTAACAATAAACCTAACCCTAAATTTAAAACTATCAATATCACTAACCCTAACCCCTTACCATAAAGATAATACTAACCCTAAATTTAACTCGAAAACTAACCCAAAACCTAACCCTAACATTAACCCTGACCATAAACCTACACCTGAAACTTAAGCTTATCCTAACCCTAATTCTAAACCTAACCCAAACACTAACCATAAACCTGATTCTAACACTAAACCTAAGGCTAATACTAACTTTAATTCTAAATCTAACCCTAAAATATATACTATCAATAATCCCAACCCTAACCCCTTCCTTAACTCTAAACATTAACCTAATGCTTACCCTAAACCTAACACTATATCTAACCCTAAACCTAATCCTAACATAAACTTAAGCCTAACTCTAACCTTATCTTAACCTAAAGCTAACACTAAACCTAACCTAACCCTAACACTTATCCTAAATCTAACCTCTTACCTAACGCTAACCTTAAAACTAACCTTAACCTTAACCCTAACCATACTCTCACCCGAAATTTTTCACTAACTATGACACCAACACTAATCCTAATCCTAACCCTAACCCTAAAACTAACCCTAACCCCTTATTCTAATCCTTACCCTAACACTAACACTAACACTAACACTAACACTGACACTAACACTAACACTAACAAACACTAACACTAAACATAAACATAAACACTAACTCCAAACAAACCCTAACCCTAACCCTAACAATAATCCTAACTCTAATTTCTTAACCTAACCATAACCCTAAAGAAAAACCTAAACTAAAGCTAAACCTAACCTTACACATGACCTAAACCTAAACCCAACCCTAATCCTAACAGTAATCCTAATTCTAACCTCTTAACCTTAACCCAACCCTAAACCTAAGACTACCCTAACCCTAACGTTAACACTAACCGTTAACCTAACACTAACCCTACCCCTAACCCTAAACCTAACTGAAACCTAAACCTGACCCTAACTTTAACTTAACCATGACTATACCTCTAACTGCAACCTAAACCTTATCGTAAGCCTAGACTTCTCGCTATCCTTAACCATAATCCTAACTTTAACTCTACAGCTAACACTAACTCTAACCCTAACCCTATCACTAACCATAACCCTGATCGTAACCCTAAAACTAAATCTAATCCTAACCGTAACCTAACACTAAACCTAACCCTAAAATTTCAACTGATAAATAACGCTAACGATAATCCCTTATAATAAAACTAACCATGACAATAACTTTAATTTAAACTAAACCTAACTATAACCCTTAACTAAAATTAACCCTAACACTGATCCTAATGATAACAATAATTCCAAACCTCACCCTGCCCCTGACCCTAACCCTAACTTAACCCTAATTCTAACACTAACTGTAACAGTAATCCTATACCTAACCTATTACCCTAACCGGAACACTACCTCTAACCCAAAACTAAATTTAACCCTAAACCTAACCCTAACCCTATCCTTAACTCTCAAACTAATCCTAAACCTAAACGTATTTCTAATCCTAACACTAACAATAACCATAACCCTGATCCTAACCCTAAAAAAAAGGTAATCCTAACTCGAATTCTAACCCTAACCGTAAATATTACACTAACACTAACTCTAACCATACTACCTACCCTAAACTTAACACTAAACAAAATTTAAATCTAAAAGAAACCCTAATTCTACCCTGAAATCTAACCCTAAATTTAACCCTAACCTGAAAACTAACCTTAAACCGGAACCTAGCGCTAAAACTAAAGCTAATCTTAAACCTAATTCGAATGCTAACCCTAAATTTTACACTAACAATAACCCTAACCCTAACCCTAAATCTAACTGTAAACTTAATTCTAAGCCTAACCCTAAACCTAAACCTAACACCTTATCCTAACCATAAACCTAACCCTAATCCTAACTTTAACTCTAAAACCAACCCTAAATCTAACCTTAACCATAACACTAACCCTAACCCTAACACTATCCTATCTCTTATTCTGACCTAAACCTAAACCTCACTCTCATCCTAACCGTAACCCTAAACCTCACACTAAACTTAACCCTAACCTAACACTGAACCTCACCTTCATCCTCACTCCAACCGTAATTCTAAACCTAACCCTAAAACTAACACTAACCCTTAGCCCTAACTCTAACCCTAAACCTAAGCTTAACATGAACCTTAACCCTAACACTAAACCTAAACCTAGTTAACACAACCCTTTACACCACCATATACCTTACCCCCAACACTAAACTTACTCTAAAGCTCACCCTCAATCTAACCCTGAAATTAACCCCAACCCAAATTGTAAACTTAACCCTATCATAACCCTAAGCCTAATATTGACTTAATCATAAACCTCACACTCACCCACACTCTAAATCTAAACCTAACTTTAACCTTAAGCTTAACCGTAACCTAACACTAAACCTGATTCTAAACCTAACCCTAACCCAAACTTAAACCCAAACAAAACCTAACCCTAAAACTTACCCTAATTCTAAACCAAACCTAACCCTAAAGCTAACGCTAAGCCCTAACCCTAACCCTAACACTAATCCG
>NW_011889377.1:152293-153936 GCF_000151845.1 Pteropus vampyrus
AAACAAAACCTAACCCTAAAACTTACCCTAATTCTAAACCAAACCTAACCCTAAAGCTAACGCTAAGCCCTAACCCTAACCCTAACACTAATCCGAATTATAACACAACACAATACCTAACACTATACCTAACCCCAACATTAACCCTAACCCTCAAGCAAACACTCAGTCTGAACCTCACCATCACTGTAACTCAAAACATTGCAGTAAACCTAACCCAAACCTCAATCTTAACCTTAAAACTAACCTAATATTAACTCTAACCATAAAACCTAAATTTAACTCCAACATGAAAACTAACGCGAAACCTAATCCTTACACTAACACTAACCTAACAGTATCCGTAAACGTAATCCTAATTCTAAACATAACCTAACTCTAACACTAACCCTACCTAATTCTTAACCTCATCCTAAACCTAAACTAATTATAACCCTAAACCAACACTAACCCTAACCCTAAACCTAACACAAACCCTAAACCAAACACCTTACCATATCAATAAGTCTAACCTTAAACCTCACCCTATCTCTAACCCTAACCCTAACACTAAACCTAAAATAACCCTATCCTCACCCTAGGTAACACTAACACTAACACTAAACCTTACGGTAAACTTAATACTAACCCTAACCCCAACCCTAACATAACCACACCTAAACCTTACCCTAAAAAAATTTAACCGTAATCCTAATCTAAACCTAACCCTTCCCCTAATTGTAACTCTAATTTAAACCTAACCCTTACCCTACCAATATCCTTAAACCTAACATTAACCCTAACCCTAACCCGAAACTTAAACCTAAAACCAAATCTCAAGCTAACGCTAACCCTACCCCTAAACCAAACCCTTACCTTAAACGTCACCCTCACACTTACCCTAACACTAACCTTATCCTAACCATAAACGTAACTATAACACTAACCATAAATAAAAACTAACACAAAACCTATCACTAATCTCGACCCAAACCTAAACCGAACCCTATCGCTATCGCTAACCATAACACTAACATAACCTTAAACCTAACCTGTCACCCTAACCCTAACCTAAACCTAACCATGACCGTAACCCTAATTATAAACATAAAGCTAACCCTTACCCTAACCATACCCAAACCTAAACCTAAACCTAACCTAACCCTAAACAAAACACTATGCCAAATCTCTAACCATAACCTTAACAGTAGCGTAAACCAATAGAAGAGACAAATTGTAGCTGCACTTCAGGATACGGATATCACGCATTCAAATGCTAGTTTCCTTTGTATGTGCTGCATACTTTCTACAAAGTTTACAGTGTTTCTATCTCTTCTTAATGGCAAATGGTGAACTCTAGTATGAAAACATCATACCACATTTTTCCTCGCTGCAGTCTCTTTGTCTTGTCAGTATATACCCTCTCTTCCAAAACACAGAAGACTGATCCCGCTTTGTATGAATTTCTACAATGAAAACTCCCCAGTTTCCAGGATTAATTTCACACTTTGTAGCTTTTGGAAAATTCTCAATTTGATTCAGGAAGTACAATTATCAAGTCGCTTCTTAGAACAATACTGTCACTCATTCAACATACCTGTATATCACTTAGCGGAAAGGATGAGTACGGAGCAATGTTCTCTAAACAGAAGATTACAGAGTGG
>NW_011889377.1:154816-155118 GCF_000151845.1 Pteropus vampyrus
GTAGTATGAAAACATCATACCACATTTTTCCTCACTGCAGTCTCTTTGTCTTGTCAGTATATACCCTCTCTTCCAAAACACAGAAGACTGATCCCGCTTTGCATGAATTTCTACAATGAAAACTCCCCAGTTTCCAAGATTAATTTCACACTTTGTAGCTTTTGGAAAATTCTCAATTTGATTCAGGAAGTACAATTATCAAGTCGCTTCTTAGAACAATACTGTCACCCATTCAACATACCTGTATATCACTTAGCGGAAAGGATGAGTACGGAGCAATGTTCTCTAAACAGAAGATTACA
>NW_011889377.1:155168-155939 GCF_000151845.1 Pteropus vampyrus
TCTTTCCAAAGCCTTTGCCTCAAGTATTATTCATCAGTGTGGTCAAACTTCTGAATTAAGTACATTTACATCCCTGCCTTCATGCTTCAAAGGTGGTCAGTGTCCATCTAAAATCTTTGGAGACAGTTTTGATTTCCACATGGAGTTAGCAAACATATGGTGTTCATGTATGGAAATTTGCTTCTGAGGACACAGATTCCTACTAAATCCTCCCAGAAAGATTTCCCTTCAAATTACCTTTTGACACTACAGGCTACACACTGTGGTGTTCTGATTTTTTTGGCACAGAAGAAAGACTGTATACGAAAGCTGTATGTGTGCCGCTATTCCCAACTACAAACAAGCTGCCACTGTATTACTACCTGCTCGTGCATTCTTGACAGGCAGACGCTGTCAAGAGTATAAACGTCAAGAGCATTTCCCACCAGCTACTTGGAACTAAAAAGAGGACATGTCAAAACAGATCAACAGTTATGTCACACCGAGAGTGAGCATTACTCATGTCAAAAACAACGTTGCTAAGAACTTGCTCAAAGTAAAAAATGTATTACCCAAATGACAGTTAAGAACTGTTTTTCCTTTATGTACATTGTTAGCGTCCTGACAGACTTCAAAGAATATGCCAGTACAACAACCAAATCTTTGACTGAAATTCTGCAAGACAGAAAGAAGACATTCAAAAGAGAGTTTCCTTGCATGTGCTGCAGACTTTATGTACAATTGATAGTATTTCTCACTGTTCTTAATGGCAACATGTGAACCAAAGTATTG
>NW_011889377.1:160296-161363 GCF_000151845.1 Pteropus vampyrus
TCCCACCAGCTACTTGGAACTGAAAAGAGGACATGTCAAAACAGATGTAGAGTTATGTCACACTGAGAGCAGCATTTCTAACCCAAACCTTAAAACTAACGCTAAACCTAACCCTAACCCTAACCCTAACCCTAACCTTAACCCTAACGTAAACCTAACCCTAATCCTAACCATAACCATAATCCTACTCCAAGAGTAATCCTTGCCCGAACCCTATTGGTAACCCTAATCCTAAACCCTAAGCATAACACTAACAAGATCTAAGAACATAACCCTGATTCTAACCCTAAACCTAAAGCTACTCCTAAACATAATTCTAACACTAATCATAAATTTTACACTAACAATAACCCTAACACTAACACCTAACCGTAAAACTAATCTTAAAATTAAAGTAAACGAAACCCTAATAGTAACCCTAACCCTAACACTAACCCTAAACTTGATCTTAACCCTAAAACTAAAGCTAAATCTAACCTAATTCTATCCCTAATCCTAATTTTTATACTAACAATAGCATTAACCCTAACTGGTTTCCCTTATGCTAACCCTAAACTATAGCTAAGCCTAATTCTAACACTAAGCCTATCCCTAAACATAACCATAACCTAAACCTAACCTTAACCTTAACACTTACCATAAACCTAAACCTAAACTAAACCTGACCCAAACCCTAACGGTAACCCTAACCCTAACTGAACCCTAAACCTATCCCTAAGCCTAACACAAATCCTAAAACTAACTTCTTATCCTAACCCTCACCGTTAACCTAATCCTAACCCTAACTCTAACCAAGGTCCTAACTCTAAAAGAAGATAATCCTAACCCTAATTCTAACCCTAACACTAACAGTAACCCTAACTCTGAATTTTACACTAACAATGACCCCAAACCGAACCCTTAACTGTAAACCTAATCTTAACTATAATTTTAACTGTAAAAATAACCCTATCACTAACCATAACACTAAACCTAAAGATAACTCTAACCCTAAGAATAACACTAACACTAATCCTAAATTTACCCCTAACACTAAACTTAAGCGAAACCTTAACCACTAACAGAAA
>NW_011889377.1:161413-164144 GCF_000151845.1 Pteropus vampyrus
CCTATCACTAACCATAACACTAAACCTAAAGATAACTCTAACCCTAAGAATAACACTAACACTAATCCTAAATTTACCCCTAACACTAAACTTAAGCGAAACCTTAACCACTAACAGAAAACGTAACCAAATCGCTAACACCTTACCTTAATGCTAACCCTATCCCTAATAATAAACCCTGACCCTAATCCTAACATTAACACTAACCCATTAATTCTAAACCTAAAACTAAAGCTAAACCTAACCCTAAATTTAACTCTAACCGTAACACTATCCCTAAATCTGAACCTACCCTAAAACTGAAGATAATCCCAACCCTGATCTAAATCTAACGGTAACCTACCCTAAAACTGAAGATAATCCCAACCCTGATCTAAATCTAACCTTAAATTTTACTCCAGCAATAAACTTAACCATAACACTAACCCTATCACTGATACTAACCTTAACACTAAAGATTATGCTATCCCTAATTCTAAACCTAACCCTAAATTTTACACTAATAATAACTCGAAACCTAACTCCTTACACTAACCCTGATCCTAACCTTAAAACTAAAGATTATAATAACCCTAATTCTAAACCTAAAACTAACACGAACCCTAACCATGTTTCTAACCCGAATACTAAAGCTAATAATAAACCTGAATTTAAACATAACCCTAAATTTGAAACTAACAATAACCCTAAACCTAAACCGTTACCCTAAACTGAACCCTAAACTTAAAGCTAACACTAACCCTAAGACTAACCCTATCCCTAACCCTAACCCAAACCCTAACCGGAACCTTAAACCTATCCTAAACCTAACAGTAATCCTAACACTAACCATAAAGCTACACCTAAAATAAACCTTACTCGAAACCTCATGGTTACACCAATCCTAATCTTATGCTAAAACTAACCCTAATTCTAACGCTAACTCTTACCCTAATCCTAAACCCTAACTGTAACTCTAATCCCATCACTGACCCTAACCGTGATCCTATCCCTAAAACTAAAGCTAATCGTAACTCTAATTCTAAACCTAAATATAAATTTTATACCAACAATAACCCTAAGCCTAAAACCTTCCTCTAAACCTAACCCAAAGCAAAAGATAACCCAAGACTTATAGTAATGCTAACCCTAACACTAAGCCAAACCCTGATGTAAACCCTAAAAAAAAGCTAAATCTAACCCAATTCTAACCCTAAACCTAAATTTTACACTAATAATAACCATACCTGTAAGCCCTTCCCATGAACATAATCCTAATCCTAAATTAACTCTAAAATTAACTCTAAATATAATCCTTACTCTAAAACTAACCTAAAACTAATGCTAACCCTAAGCCTAAACGTATCTCTAACACTAACACTTATCCTAACTCAAACCTCTTACCCAAACCCGAAACGTAACCCAAACCATAACTCTAACCCTAAAATGAACCCTGTACCCTAACTCTAACCATAACCCTACCTCTAAAACTAAAGCCTAACAGTAAACCTAACCCTAATCCTAACCCTAAAACTAATGCTAATCCTAACCCAAATTCTAACTCTAACTCTAACAATAACTCTTAACCTAAATTTTAATCTAACAATAACGCTAACCCTAACCCTAGACCCTTAACCTAAAAATAACCCTAATCCTAACTTTAACTCTAAAATTAACCCTAAATCTAACCTTAACGCTAACATTAACCCAGTCTTGAATCTAACCCTAAACTGAGGTAATCGTAACACTAACTCTAACCATATACCTAACATTAACGATAACCCTGATCCTAACCCTAATATTAAAGCTAACCCTAAATTTAATTCCAAACACAAACCTAAGTTATACACTAACAATAACACCTACATCAACCCCTTACCTTAACCATAACCCTAAACCTAATGCTAACCATAAATCTAACACTAACTCTAACCCCAGCCCTAATCCTAAGAAAACCTAACCCTATCCCTAATCCTACCTTAAACCTAAACCCAACCCTAACACTAACCTTAATTTAAAACTAACCCTAACCCTAAACTAACCCTAACCCAAACACTAATACTAAGTCTAAACTCTTACTCTATCCCTCACAATAACCCTCATCCACACCATAACATAACCTAACCCTAACCCTAAACCTAACACTAACCCTAACCATAAAACCTAACCATAACCCGAAACCAAACCCTAATCCTGATCCTACCCTTAAAACTAAAGCTAATCCTAATACCAATTGTAACTATACACCTAACAATAACCCTCATCCTAAATTGTAAACTAACAATATCCTTAATCCTAACCCGTTAACATAAAGTAACCCTAACACTAAATTTAACTCTAAAACTATCACTGACCCTTACCTAATGTTAACATTAACCATTTCCCTGATCCAAACCCTAAAACTAAAGCTAATCGAAACCCTAATTGTAACTCTAATCCTAACACTAAACTTAACCCTGAAACTAAGCCTAAACTAAAGCTTATCTTAACGATATTTCTAACCCTTACCATAAGTTTTAAACAAACAATAACGCTAAATTTAACTCTAACCCTAACACTAAACTTAACCCTAACAGTAACCCTAACCTAAACCTAAACTTTACACTAAACTTTACCATAAATCTCCCGGTAACCTAAACCTAACATGAAAACTAACTCTAATACAAATGTTATGTGTCACCTCTTACCTTAACACTAACACTAACCCTAATAGTTATCCTAAACCTAAAACTGAAGTTAACGCTAACCATAA
>NW_011889377.1:164194-167368 GCF_000151845.1 Pteropus vampyrus
CTAATACAAATGTTATGTGTCACCTCTTACCTTAACACTAACACTAACCCTAATAGTTATCCTAAACCTAAAACTGAAGTTAACGCTAACCATAATGCTAATCCTAACTCTAAACCTAACCCTAAACTAAACACTAACATAACCTTAAACTTAAACCTAACCCTAACCTTAACCCTGATCCTAACCCTAAAACTAAAGCTAATCCTAACCGTAATTCAAACCGTAACACTAACACTAACCCTAACTCTAACACTAAACCTAACCCTAACAGTAACTCTACCTAAACTTAACCCTAACCCTAACCATAAACCTAAGTCTAACCTAACCTGTCCCTAACAGTAACCCTAACCCTAACCTTACCATAATTCTAATCTTAACACTAAACCTAACTCTAACCCTAACCCAAACCTTAACTCTAAAAAGATCTTAACCCTAAATCTAACCCTAACACTAACACTAAACCTAACTCTAAATTTTGCACTAACAGTAACGCAAAACATTACTCCATAGCCTAAACAACATCTTAAACATAACTTTAACTGTAAAACTAACACTAAAACTAAATCAAAAGCTAACCCTAACCCTAAGACTAACCCTAATCCTAAAACTAAACTTATGCCTAACCCTAACTCTAATACTAACACTAACCCCTAACACAAACCCTAACCATAACCCTAACCACTTACCTTAACCCTAACACAAACCCTAACACTAAACTCTAAACCTAACCGTAACCCTATTCCTAAGCCTGATCCTATACCTAAAACTAATGCTAACTCTAACACTAACACTAATCCTAACCTTAAATATTACACTAACAATAACCTTAACCCTAACCTCTTACCCTAATCCTAACCCTAAATTTAACTCTAAAATTACCACTAACATTAACCTTAACACTAATATTAACACTAACCCGGATTCTATCCCTAAAATAAAGCTAATCATTACTGTAATTCTAACCCTAACCCTAAAACTAACCATAAAGCTGTTCCTACCCATAAAAGTAAAGCTAATTTTAACAGTAAAACTAACCCTAAACCTCTATTTAACCACACCCCTAAACCTAAACCTAACCCTACCCCTAATGCTAACCCTAAATCCTAAATCTAACCCTAACCCTAACCTACCCATAACCCTAACACTAACATTAATCCTAACTCTAACTTCTTACCCTAAACCTAACACTACAAAAATCCCTAACCCTAAACCTAAACTTAATCTAAACTTAACCCTAACCTTAACCTAACCCTAAACCCAACCCTAATCGTAACAGTAATCATAACTTTAACCTCTTATTTTAAACCCAACTCTAAACCTATACTAACACTCAACTATAGCTAACCCTAACCCTAACACTAACCCTATCCCTAAGCATAACCCGAAGCTACAACTAACCTAACCCTAAACATAACCTTAAACCTACCCCTAATCAAAACCTAACCCAAAACCTAACGGTAACCCTAAAACTAACCTAACCCTAACCCTAACCCTAAATCCTAATACTAACTCTAACCCTATCTCTAAACTTAAACCCTAAAAGTAACCGTAACCCTAAAGCTATCTCTGATCCTAACACTAAAACTAAAGCTTATTCGAACCCTAATTCTAACTCTCATCCTAAAACAAGCCATAACCATAAATTTTAAACTAAAAATAACACTAACCCTAACCCTGAATTTAACCCTAAAACTAAAGATAATCCTAACCCTAATTTTTTTCCTAACGCTAACACTAACCATAACCCTTAACCTAACTATAAAACTAAAGCTATTCCTAACTTTAATTCTAACCATATCCTTCAATTATACATTAACAATAATCCTAAACTTAACGGCTTACCTTAACCCTAACACTAAAACTAAGGCTAACCCTAAAGCTAACACTAATACTAACCCTAATCCTAATCCTAACTAAACCTAACGCTAAACCTAAAACTATCCTAGCTCTAAGCCTAATCTTAACTATCATCCTAACCATAACACTAACACTAATACTAACACTAACATTTTACTCTAACCTTAAACCTTACCCTAACTCGAACCCTAATAAAATCTAACCCTAACCTTAAAACTAACAGTAACCCTAAACCTAAAGCCTAACCCTAACCATAAACCTTACCATAACTCTACCCATAACTCTACCCATAACCTTATCATAAACTTAACACTACATCTAACTTAAAGTCTAAAACTAAACCTAACTCTAACTTACCCAACATTAACCTGAATGCTGATCCTAACCATAAAACTAAAGCTAATGATAAACTTAAATTTAAACCTAACCCTAACACTAACCCTAACCCCGATACTAACCCTAACAGTAAAGCTTGTCCTAACTCTAACACTAATACTAACCTTAACCCTAACCCTAACCTAATCCTCACCCTAATCTTAAACTAACGATAAACCTAACCCTAAACTAAACCTTACCTGAACCCTAACAGTAACCCTAACCCTAACCTAATCTTAACCCTAATCCTAACCCTCACACTATTCCTAAACCCTACCGGAAAACCAACCCTAATACTAAAAATAAGCCTGATCCTAACGCTAAAACTGAAGCTAATCCTAACGATAATTCTAATCCTCATCATAAATTTTACACTAATAATAACACTAACCCTAACACTTTACCCTAAACTTAACACTAAACCTAAATCTTACACTAACCCTAACCAAACCCTAACCCTACCCTAACCCTAACACTAATCCTAACTCTAACCAGTTACCCTAACACTAACCCTATCCCTAAGCATAACCCGAAGCTACAACTAACCTAACCCTAAACATAACCTTAAACCTACCCCTAATCAAAACCTAACCCAAAACCTAACGGTAACCCTAAAACTAACCTAACCCTAACCCTAACCCTAAATCCTAATACTAACTCTAACCCTATCTCTAAACTTAAACCCTAAAAGTAACCGTAACCCTAAAGCTATCTCTGATCCTAACACTAAAACTAAAGCTTATTCGAACCCTAATTCTAACTCTCATCCTAAAACAAGCCATAACCATAAATTTTAAACTAAAAATAACACTAACCCTAACCCTGAATTTAACCCTAAAACTAAAGATAATCCTAACCCTAATTTTTTTCCTAACGCTAACACTAACCATAACCCTTAACCTAACTATAAAACTAAAGCTATTCCTAACTTTAATTCTAACC
>NW_011889377.1:167418-169906 GCF_000151845.1 Pteropus vampyrus
TAAAACTAAAGCTATTCCTAACTTTAATTCTAACCATATCCTTCAATTATACATTAACAATAATCCTAAACTTAACGGCTTACCTTAACCCTAACACTAAAACTAAGGCTAACCCTAAAGCTAACACTAATACTAACCCTAATCCTAATCCTAACTAAACCTAACGCTAAACCTAAAACTATCCTAGCTCTAAGCCTAATCTTAACTATCATCCTAACCATAACACTAACACTAATACTAACACTAACATTTTACTCTAACCTTAAACCTTACCCTTACTCGAACCCTAATAAAATCTAACCCTAACCTTAAAACTAACAGTAACCCTAAACCTAAAGCCTAACCCTAACCATAAACCTTACCATAACTCTACCCATAACTCTACCCATAACCTTATCATAAACTTAACACTACATCTAACTTAAAGTCTAAAACTAAACCTAACTCTAATCTTACCCCTAACATTAACCCGAATGCTGATCCTAACCGTAAAACTAAAGCTAATGATAAACTTAAATTTAAACCTAACCCTAACACTAACCCTAACCCCGATACTAACCCTAACAGTAAAGCTTGTCCTAACTCTAACACTAATACTAACTAACCTTAACCCTAACCCTAACCTAATCCTCACACTAATCTTAAACTAACGATAAACCTACCCCTAAACTAAACCTTACCTGAACCCTAACAGTAACCCTAACCCTAACCTAATCTTAACCCTAATCCTAACCCTCACACTATTCCTAAACCCTACCGGAAAACCAACCCTAATACTAAAAATAAGCCTGATCCTAACGCTAAAACTGAAGCTAATCCTAACGATAATTCTAATCCTCATCATAAATTTTACACTAATAATAACTCTAACCCTAACACTTTACCCTAAACTTAACACTAAACCTAAATCTTACACTAACCCTAACCAAACCGTAACCCTACCCTAACCCTAACACTAATCCTAACTCTAACCAGTTACCCTGAACCTAACTCTAACCATAAACCTAACCCTAATCCTAAGGCTATCCTAACTCCAACCCTAACAATAAGGCTAATCCTAAATTGTACACTAACAAAAACCCTAACCCTAACTCCTTACTCTTAACCTAACGCTAAACCTAACATTAACTATAAAACTAAAGCTAACCCTAACCCTAACCATAACCATAACTATAACTATATTTATTATCGTAATGACAAAACTAAAGCTAATCCTAACCCAATTCTAAACCTAAACCTAAATTTTACACTAACGGAAACCCTAATTTTAACTCTAATCTTAAACCTAATTCTAACCCTAACCCTAATTTTAACTCTAACCTTAAACCTAATTCGAACCCGAACATTAACCCTAATCCTGATTTTAACCCTAAAACTATATCTAATTCTAACCTTAAAACTAATCCTTACCGTAACACTAACCCTAAATCTAAACCTAACACTAATCCTAATCCCTAAAACTAACTGAACCCAAATCGTATCCATGAAGCTACCACTAAACTGAACTTAACTGGAACCCTAAAAGTAACCCTAACCCTAACCTAACCCTAACCCTAACATTAAACCTAACACAAATACTAAATATAACTTCGTACCCTAGCCTAACATCTCATGCTAACCCTAATCCTAACCCTAACTCTAACCAATATCCTAACCCTAAAATAAAGATAATCCTAACCCTAATTCTACCCTAAATTTAACACTAATCCTAGTAGAAATTTTACACTAACAATAAACCAAAACGTAACCCCTTACACTAAACCTAATCCTAACCCAGACTTTAAATCTAAAACTAACCCTAACCCTAACCCGAACAGAAAACCTAAAGCTAAATCTAACCCTAAGTGCAACCATAACCCTAAACCCTTACTTTAAACATAACCGTATCCCTAACACTAAACCCTAACCCTAAAATTAACCCTATCCCTAAACCTGATTCTAACCCGAAAACTAAGGCTACACCTAAACCTAACACTAACGCTAAGCCTAAATTTTACACTAACAAAAACCTTAACCATAACCTCTTAAACTAAACGTTACCCTAACCCTAAATTGACCTCTAAAACTAACCCTAACCTTAATCTTAGCCCTAACATTAACACTGACCCTTATCTTAAGCGTAAAAGTAAAGCTAATCCTAACCGTAATTCTGACCCTAAACATAACACTAACCATAAACCCGATCCTAACCCTAAAGTAAAGCTAATTTCAACCCTAAGCCTAACACTAAACCTATAGCTAACCTTAACCCTAACACTAACCCTAACTCTATGCTTAACCCTAAACTAAACCTAACCCTAAACCTAATTTAAATTGAAAAGTAATCCTAAAACTAAAACTAACCCTAACTCTACTCCTATCCCTAACATTAACTCGAAACCTGATCCTAACCGTAAAAATCAAGCTTATGCTAACCATAATTCTAAAGCTGAAACTAACACTTATCATAACCCTGATCCTAACCCTAACAATAAAGCTTATCCTAACC
>NW_011889377.1:169956-172331 GCF_000151845.1 Pteropus vampyrus
CCTGATCCTAACCCTAACAATAAAGCTTATCCTAACCTTAATACTAAATGTAACCTTAAATTTTACACTAAAAGTAACTCTAAAACTAACTGCTTACCCTAAGCCTAACCCTAAACATAAAGTTAACCCTAAAAATTACACTAAGACTAACTCTAATCCTAACCTTAAACTAAACCTAACCCTAAGCCTAACCATAAAGCTAACACTAAATAAACCTAACAAAAACCCTAACGATCACCTTAATTCTAACTTCACCTTAACACTAACCCTATCCCTAACACTAATACTAAATCTAAACTCTTATCCAAACCCAAACAGACACCCAGACCCTAACCCTAAAACTAAAGATAATCATAAACCTAATTCTAACTCTAGCGCTAATCCTATCCGTAAGCATATCGCTAATTTAAACTTAACACGAAACCTAATGGTAACCCTAACACTAACATAATCTTAATCTTAACCGTAACCCTAATACTAACCCTAACCCTAACCCTTACTCTAACCCTAACCCTAATCATAACTGCTTATTCTAACCCTAACCCTAAACCTAAACATAATCCTAACCCTGATCCTAACGCTAAAACTAAAGCTAATCTTAACTCTATCCCTAAACCAAACCCTAACTATAACTCTAACATAACCTAAAATGAACCCTAAAACTAACCATGAATCTAACCCTAAGCTAAACCTAACATGATCCTAACTCTAACCCTAACTCTAAACCTAAACCTAAACTACCATAAACACAACAATAAACCTAACCCTAACCCCTTAATCTAATACTAAACCTAAACGAATCCCTAAACTAAACCTAACCCGAACCCTAACGATAATCCTAACCTTAATCTAAACTAATCCTAACCCTAACCCTAACACTAATCCTAACTCTAACCTCTTATCCTAACTCTAACCCTAACCCCAACCCTAACCCTAACTCCTTATTCTAACTCTAACCCTACATCTGACCCTAACCCTAAAATTAATCCCTAAACTTAACTGAAACTCTAAACCTAACCCTGATCCTACCCTAAAACTAAAGGTGATACTAATCATAATTTAACCCTGAACCTAACACTAACTCGAACCCTAAATTTTAAATAAACTATAACACTAAACCTAACCCCTTATCCTAAAACTAACCCTAAATCTAACGTTAAGTATAAATCTAACCCTAACCATGACCATAATATTAACCAGAACCCTGATGCTTACACTAAAAATAAAGCTAATGCTAACCATAATTCTAAACCTAACTCTAACAGTAAAATTCACCCTGATTCTAATCCTAAGGCTAAATCTTAACCTAACTGTAATTCTAACTATAACCCTAAATTTACACTAATAATAATAATCTAAATCTAACTCCTTACACTAACCCTGATGCTAACCTTAAAACTAGAGCTAATAATACCCCTAATTCTAAACCTAACACTAACACTAACCCTAACCCTGACCCTAACCCGAAAACTAAAGCCAAAACAAACCCTAAATCTAAACCTAACCCTAAATTTTACACTAACAATAACCCTAAACCTAACCCCTTACCCTAAAATTTACTTTAAAGTTAAAGCTGACCCTAACTCAAACACTAACCCTAACCCAAACAATAAAAATAACCTACCCCTAAACTAAACCTAATCTGAACACCAACGGTAACCTTAACCATAAACTAACCCTAAATCTAACCCTAACCTTAATCCTAAAAGTAAATGTAACAATAAACCTAAGCTTAACCCCTTACCTTAACCCTAACCCTAAACCAAACCCTAAACCTAAAGTTAACCGTAACCCTAACACAATCCCTAACCCTAACACAAACCTTTACTTAAACCTAACACTAACCTTAACCCTAAAACTGGACCTAACCCTAAATCTAACACTAAATTAATCCTAACCCTAATTCTAACACTAAACCTAACCCTTAATTTTACACTATCAATAACCCAAACGTAACCCCTTACCCTAAACCCTAACCTTAGACTAAACATAATGCTAATATTTACCCTAAATTTACCCTACCTGAAAACCTTACCCTAACACTAATCCCATCTCTAACCTCTTACCCTAACCCTAAACCTAACCCTAACCCTAACACTAACCCTAACCCAACAAAAACCCTAAACCTACCCCTAATTTTAACTCTAAACGTAACCCTAACACTAACCCTAACATAAACTCTAAATGTGATTCTAACCCTAAAACTCTATCTAATCCTAATCCGAAAACTATACCTTACCCTAACACTAACACTAACACTAAACCTAACAGTGACCCTAACTCCTTATGCTAACTGTAACCCTAACCCAATCCATAATGCTACCACTAAACTGAACTTAACTGGAACCCTAACGGTAACCCTCACCCTAAGCTAA
>NW_011889377.1:173306-173800 GCF_000151845.1 Pteropus vampyrus
TACGCTAAAACTAACCCGACCTAAGCTAACTCTAACTCTAAAAATAACTCTAACCCTAATTTTAATTGTAACCTACACCAAACCCTAACCCTAACTCTAATCATAAACCTAACCCTAAGATAAACCTAACCTGACCCTAAATCTAACCCTAACACTAAACTCAAACCTTACGCAAACTGAACCATAACCCTAAAATTAAAATTAATTGTAATCCTAATTCTAACCCTAGCCATAACACCAACCCTAACTCAAAATTTCACACTAATCCTAAACCTAACCCTAACACCTTACTCTAATCCTTACCCTAACCTTAAGTTTATCTATAAAACTAACCCTAAACTAACCTTAACCCTAATATTAACCTTAACACTGATCCTAGCCATGAAATTAAAGCTAAATGAAAATCTAATTCAAAACATTACCTTAAACAATATACTAAGAATACCAGTAACACTAACCCCTTACCCTGACCCTAACCGTAAACTATAGCTAAC
>NW_011889378.1:0-347 GCF_000151845.1 Pteropus vampyrus
CCGAGAACCATGCAGGGTCCAGGAGAGTTCATTGCTTGTATCATAAGTCAATATCCTGGGGGCTTGGCCATTCTTCTGATGGAACCAATGTTGACGATGACCACCGGCAATGGCTCCTGTGCTGGAGCCAAAGGTGAGAGTGACCATCATGCCAGGGGACATGTTCTGTTAGGGCTCCTGAGTCTCCACAGCCTGAGAACAGAGGAGCTCAGGTCATGTTGGGGGCTTTCCAACGTCCCCTGACCTCAGGCCGGTGCTGGTCTCTGGGATGTCCCTTCCTCTCCTCCTCAGCTCCCTGGGTGGAGGCTGTGTTTGGTGGGGCAACATGCACATATGAGTGCAGAGCA
>NW_011889378.1:1367-2830 GCF_000151845.1 Pteropus vampyrus
TGCACATATGAGTGCAGAGCACCATCTAGTTCTGTGTTTGAGCCCAGCGTGTAGCTTCACTCCTAGGAGGAGGCTCGGGTGCTTGTGAACTGAGTCTGTCCCTTGAGAGGAAGCACCTGCTGTCATCTCTAACTCAGGCCATGACCATGGGCACAGGGCCCATTCAATTACTACCCTCTGAATTGGTTTCAGACCTCAAAGCTCAGGACAGACCCACAGCGCCCCCTGGCGACGTCCTCAAGTGGAAGTTAATGGTAGGATTAGAGCATCGCAAATGGCCAGCAAGAGAGGATTTTCTTGGAGTCTGTTTTCTGATTCTTCATTTCTTTATTTTGTTCTTTCATTTGTTCTTTTTCTCTGTCTATATATCTATTATCTATCTAACTATCTGTCTATCATCATCATAATCTACCTATTTATCTACCTGTCTATTCCTCTCGTTGTTGGTTCACGGTCCCATGTCCCTGTCTCATCCCACCTTGACTGTAGGGAGGTAATAAGGTCCCAAGGACATGACAGCCTGTCGTCCCACCACTTCTGAGGATGTGCGAAGTCTACCTTCTTTTCACCTTCCAGAGTCAACTATGCTTTTTGCCGTAGGATGTCCGGATCCTGTACTCATAAGACAGCGGATCTAGGAAGAATGGGACACTTCATAGTATCCAAACTGGAAATCTCCTGGTAACAATTTTAAATGGTTTCCTCCAGTAATTGGACTGATGAGAGATTACAGTTATCTCATTCCAGGGAGATTATGTATAGGATCATTGAGCTGGTAAATGTTAGTAGGATTACTGCTTTAAAAAAAATTTTTTTTTTTTTTAGAGAATATGACATCAAAAATATAGCACTTGGCTCTGGGTCGAGCTTGAAAAGCTTTATCAGCTCTCTGGCACCTCATACAGCGCAGCAGTTATGGTTTAGGCCCTTATCCTTGGGGGAAGGAATAGAGAATATTTTCATCTTTGTGTGTTATAAAAGTTTTAATTTTGTAAGAATATATCAATTGCAGAAAGCTTGAAAAGTTAATACAGAAACATTCACATAATGCCATAATCTTGGAAAACCACAGTCATTTATTAAAACAAAGAACATTGGAGTAAAAATATTTACTTAACTGCAGGTCTTATTCAGACTTCATAATTTTTTCCCCAATATTTTATTCCCTTCTTTGTGCCAATCCAGGAATACAATTGCGCAAAAAGCCATACAGATCCCATGCCTTATAGAATGCATTCTTCCTTTAAATTTATTTTGCATTACCTCAACACAATATTTTTCTAACAGGATTTTTCTTATTGGAGAAAAAACAAACAATTCACAAATTCACACTCTCCTCTCACGGCCCAGTGCCGGACGCCTTAGGGGGAGCTCGCGTAGTGACACAACCTGCAGCCCTGCTCCTCCTGTCCTGACGTCAGGGGAGTCAGCTCAGGTATAAGCTTCTGGAAGCCACTTCTCCA
>NW_011889378.1:3878-4239 GCF_000151845.1 Pteropus vampyrus
GGGAATCCAATTGCGCAAAAAGCCATACAGATCACATGCCTTATAGAATGCATTCTTCCTTTAAATTTATTTTGCATTGCCTCAACACAGTATTTTTCTAACAAGATTTTTCTTATTGGAGAAAAACAAACAATTCACAAATTCACACTCTCCTCTCACGGCCCAGTGCCGGACGCCTTAGGGGGAGCTCACATAGTGACACAACCTGCAGCCCTGCTCCTCCTGTCCTGACACCTGGGGAGTCAGCTCAGGTATAAGCTTCTGGAAGCCACTTCTACACTAGACGCCTTCTAACAGCATACATGCTCCCATGAGCCACAAAATGCATCCTTAGAGAACACGTGCTTGTGGAAATTCCTTC
>NW_011889378.1:4289-4582 GCF_000151845.1 Pteropus vampyrus
GGGGAGCTCGCGTAGTGACACAACCTGCAGCCCTGCTCCTCCTGTCCTGACGTCAGGGGAGTCAGCTCAGGTATAAGCTTCTGGAAGCCACTTCTCCACTAGACGCCTTCTAACAGCATACATGTTCCCATGAGGCACAAAATGCATCCTTACAGAACACGTACTTGTGGAAATTCCTTCCAATTTCTGGTTAACTTGAGATAAATCGCAGTTTTCAGAGATGTCCTGAGATTTTAATTTTGTTTCTGAGTGTCCCTGATTTTTGAATGGGAGAGATTTTGTCCTACCTTGTT
>NW_011889378.1:4688-5010 GCF_000151845.1 Pteropus vampyrus
TGCAATCCCAGCAAGTGCAGTGAGACTCCCATTTTAACGCTAAGTGAACTATCCAGGTGGTCTGCAGGGACAAGCAATGAATGAGAGTGTATCTGGTCATGCTCTTTGAATCAGAGGAGACTCAGAGGGAGCAGTGGGGTCTCAGAGTCTCACTGTGGTTGACATATTTTGGAGCCGAGCCCCTCCCCGTTATTACAGGCAGACAGGGAGAGTGGAAGCCAGTCTTGTGGAGTCACCCTGGAGAGAATGGAGGACACGTGGTGATGAACCACTGGCAGGAGAACAGGGCCTTGGAGCCCCCGCCCCATGGTGTGCTGGCCAT
>NW_011889378.1:6061-9792 GCF_000151845.1 Pteropus vampyrus
GTAGCGGGCATCCCTCCCACAGCAGCAGCCTCAGTGGGAAATCCCAGTCACATGTGGTGTGTGAAGGGACAGGGGTCTCCCACCGCCACCGTCCTCTCAATGGTCCCCAGTTCAGCAGTGAGAGCCCAGGGCTGGGCGCCCACACACGGAGCCGCACTGCCAGCCTTGGCAGGGGAGGGGTAGCTCTCCTCTGCTGTGAGGAGCCATGGACCCCCTGGAGCGACTTCAATGCCCTGCAGAGTTTGCCAAGCAGGGAGATTATGTCACCAAACATTATGAGCTTCCTCCCAACACCAGATTTAAAAGAAAAAGGAAAAATGTAACATGTAACCGGAAATGAAAATTATACTCGATCTGAGCAAGTTGGTGCGAACATCGTGAGAATTTTAAAATTCTCTTTCCTCTTAACAGTCTCCCAGGAGCAGAGAGAACTGGGAAGAACAGACGAGGGGATTTGGGGTCAAGGGGAACAGCAGGGAGATGAGATTTCTTGTTAATATTTGAAAGTTAACTACAGAGTTCCTGTTTCCGCAGGGGGAAATAAAATACGATCTCATATTCGTTTCAGAATCGTTAGTACCTGGTCTGCTTCATGAAATGCGCATTCTTTTTGTTCTCATTGCTCATGAGCCATGTCTGAGACCCCAACAGATTTCAGACAAAAATTCGTACCAAATTACGGTGCCTTTTAAACGAAGGATTCTTCAATAGTGGAGAACAACGTGTAATTTGATGTGCACCACATTCAAGATGAAGATGACTTCGATCTTAGGAGGATAAGAAAGATTTAGAAAGAGTAATATAAATACCTGAGACACAGAAGCGATATGGGCTTCCATAGTCACTCTAAAAGACAGAAATAAACGACCAGGACCATGCCGCTGACAAATAACTAAAATTACGACAGTTTCAGAGCTAATGCATTTATTATCTACTTTATCATGAACATATGAGAAGTCACAGTAATTAGCCAGGATTCCTGACCTCTGAAGGGAGCCTGAGCCAACCCTGGAACGTGTCTCAGACATTCTCAAGGCACCGTGGGCCAGAATAACTCTTTCCTACGTGGCAGATCTGGAGCCGGTGTGTCTATATATAACATATATACAACATAAAACACAATAGAAACTATGTGTTATAATGTGTTATAATGTTAACTTACATCATGATTGTTTATGTATTATATATCATATTTATATATTACCTAATATACTCTTATATTACTAATTGAAATATAATGTGTTACATATACTACTTATATATGTATATGTAATGTTTATATATCATATAATATAATCCTATCATTAATTAATTAATTTATTTGTAAGCAGAGACCCACACATTGTGAGCGGCAGCGTCAGCTCAGTCTGACTCAACAGCCTAGAAGGAGCAATGGAGGGTCACGAGGTGACAACAAGAATGGACGGTCAACCACCTGTGCCCAGACGATGGGAGCAGCGCAGTGCCAACCCCACGCCCCATCTTTCTTCCTCAGTGCGAAAGGAAACCCCGTGTCCTGCGAGAGAGGAGGGTGCGGTGAGGAATGAGGACCATGACACAGAAGCCCGGAGCTCTGCTTGCTGAAGTCTCATTGCTGGATTTCGGACCCTCGCCTCCCCAGGTGTCTCTTTACCTATGTCCAGGTAGCATTGTAGGTGATTTGTTTTCTTGCAAATTGGTTCTAGATGTGAGATTGTCTATCCTGCCTGAACCGCAGCCGGGGCTGTGACTCCAGGAGCGGTGGAGGATGGAGTAGGACGCCAGGGTGTGAACCAGTGCCATTGCTTATCCTCACCCTTCAGTGAGGACACTGCTGCCCAAGTGTGCAAAAGCCAGTGGAGCATTCTTCCAGCCTGCCTGGCCCAGACCCTGAGCTCTCAGGACCCGTCCCCCAGCGCCCCCTGCTGGGCCCAGACGCCACAGCCTCCAGCCCATTTCACACCACCCAGCTCTCCTGGAAGGACTTCTGATATTTGCAGGTGGATCTTTCTGATGTCACTACCCAGGGCAGTAGAATGAGAAGCTTCCCTCTGTGGTGTGGGGTGGAGCCATTAATTTTTCCAAGTCACTAATGACCTCCAGATATCCAAATGAAGTGCTCTGTTTTCGGAAATTTTGGGATTGCCTGATGGTTGAGTTGGCTTTGCCTGGTTCATTACCAGCACATGATGTTCCTGAACCTAGATCCTCTAAAGTTCCCAGAGAACCCCGTTAGTTCATATGTGGTCATAATTCCAGCTGGGTCACCCTGACATTTGGAAATATGTGGTTGATGCTGTTGCTGTTGTCAGGGGCCCGGGTAGGGTCCCCAGTCCCCACTGCAAGCGTCTGGGCTTTTTGGGTCTGTCTTTTCCATGACATTATAACACTGTCCGGGAACAAGATGTCGTGTGTCTCAATAACATCTGTGGGATCTCCTCTGTCTCTGAATGTTTTCTTGGCAGTACTTATTTTCTTAGGATTCTCTGACACATTAAATCTATATTTTACTCGAGTTTTGCCAATTCTCTCAACACGAGGATTGACACAAAAAGAACATTACTGTGAATGAAGCTGTCACCCACTTCTAGAGGTCGCTCCTTCACTCCTGGCCTGAGGACCCCTCATGGCCTGTTACCAAATCTGCATTGGGCCTGATCAAGTTCCTTCGTTACGAGCTCCATGCATTTAATGGCGGTTGGGTTGATAAGGTCTATGTGCAAAAGAATTGATTTTTTATCCAATATCATCCCAAACACAGAACCAGTGGGGGTAAAGATTTGGAAGTCGTGGGGATTCACTGGAGAAAGTGAGGACGTGGTGGGTCTGAAGCCATGTCCATCATGGGGAGGGGTCTTCAAGTACAAGGAAGACAGGACCTCCCCAAGAGTGACATCTCACGAGAGACATGAGAGAGAAACCCAGCTTCCTTAGGGTGTCAGGGCTCAGGGAAGAAGGAGGGTAACTTGGGCCGAGAGCAGGGGACATGCCAGGGCTTGGTAGAGGGCCACCTGGTTCTCCCGGGTCACTTGTGCTGGACTTCTGCTTTCCTCGCCAGCTTTGCCGGCAACTCTGAGGACTCTCGTGTGTCTGGTACAAAGTGATTCTGTTTGCACTGGAGACCAGTAGTAATACGAGGTGTTTTCATTGACCTCATAAACATAGACCAAGGTGAGAACACGAAGCCACCAGGTTTAATAGTACATGTGACAGCAGAATCTTTAACCTGAGCTGGTATTGGACACAGTTGGGGACAGAGCAGTGATTGGACAGACAGAGGTGTGCAGGGCAGAAGTTCACCTCACTTCCTCCTGGGACGGGAGTTCTATGTGGCAGTGGGTTGTATTTAGTCATGTGATAGTGATAATCAGCCTCCTCATCAGGCTGGGGCCCAGAGTTGGTCAATAGGCTGCGTGTACAAAGCAGGAGTCAGAGATAAGGACTGAATGCCTAAGAGTCTATCATCTCTGTCCTATGTCACAGGGCAGGGGCTGTGTCTAGGAGCCATTGAGACCATTGCCATGGTCATCCGAATGTGTCTGTTGCCCCTTGTGCAGGAGAAGGTGACCTCGGATCCGGGCTCATCAAGAACTTCAAAAGGAGGTGACATTGGCACCTAATGGGGAATTCCCATCCTATTGTCCCACAGCCTGCCTGAAGCCTGGATGGTTGGAAAGCTCCAGTGAGATCTGAAGGGACAGGAGGACACAGTCAGTGCCTGTGGGGTCAGGAGATCCACTCAAGGGAGTCCC
>NW_011889378.1:13552-13976 GCF_000151845.1 Pteropus vampyrus
AGTCGGCCCTCAGCGTCTCTCAGGAAACTTGTCCTCAGTGTCGCTGAGCATTCACTGTGTCCTGGGAGGGGATGAGCTCAGCATCTTCCTGTGCCACCATCCTGGACCTGTCCCTGTTAATAGATTGTTTATAACATTTGCATGATTATTTAATTTCTCATCATCTGTATTTGAGAGGCTCAATGCATGTCAGACAGAATGATCCGTGTTAATTTCTGCTCTAATAACCAAATGCACCTCTGACAGGTTAGATGAAAAATGATCTATGTTTAAAGTATGGACACCAATTCCAATGTGTGAAGGGTGGAGGTTCTCAGAAATTCGACCCTTACGATTCAACTGGATTCTGCCACCATCTACCTGGAGATGGCATCCGGTTCCACAGTTAAAGAGTTCAGTCCCACCAGACTGCCCTCATCCCCCA
>NW_011889378.1:14026-15428 GCF_000151845.1 Pteropus vampyrus
ATAATCGCCACGCCCAATGTTGGAGCTGCTTCCAGTGCAGGAGATGGTGACACTCTGTCCCGGGGCCCCAGACACTGAGGACGGCTGGGTCAGCACAGACTGGGCCCAGGAGCCTGGAAGAGGGAGAGACACAGACATGGTGATGCTGGGGCTAGAGACATGAGGAGCGAGTAGGGCCCCATGTTTCCTCCCAGACTCCCCTCCACTATCCCTGTATCCGGTCACCTGTGCAGTGAGCGAGGAGGGTGAGGAGGAGAGGGGACCAGGCCATGGTGGAGATGATCACCGCGTCCTGTCCTCTGTGTCCCCACAGCTGAAGCAGAGCTTCCCCCAAGTCTCTCCCTCCCCTCTTCAAGCTCTGACAGAGGGAGGGTCCACTCATGCAAATGATACCCCCGGATTTCTGATCCCTCACTGGGACCCTGGTCAGGCCCCTCTGCCTGAGGGAATTAGGGCATGGGCCAGAGCGGCTCTGTGTGGGGTGGGGAGGTCACAGCTGTGAGACCTGAACAGAAGGCAGCAGGCAGTGCCAGGTGGCTGGTCCCAGCTCTGAATACACTTAGTTCAAGAGCAGCCCTTGGCCGCCCCCTGGTGTCCAGGTCCAACACACTATTCTGTGACTTGGTGCCCAGAGCCCTTCAGAGACAGCTCCTGCCTCCCCACTGCTCTGTTCCTTGTCCCCCTGCCTGAGGTCCAAGATAGCTGTCACTTCATGTGGCCTCCCCACCATCACAGCAAGTCTTCATGCTCTACTCAGACTATAGGGTTTCACTGTCTCCAGCTCCCTTGACTATGAAGTTTGTTTTTTCTCGTTACTTCATTTGGAGCATATTCCTAAGTCTTCTCAGTATTTTGACTACCTATATTTTGTCCTAAGAATTACACGAAATAGTTTCTCTCCCGATCTTGAAAATGTGGATGTGTGTAGATTCGACCTCTGTGTGGACTGTGCTGGGTGGTGTGACAGGATGGTTGGGGTCAGGGCGGACACTGTGTCCCCCAAGGTACCAGCTGCCCTGCAGGAGCTGGCTCAGGGCAGATGTGTGTTCATGCGCGGTGGAGCTCTATGTTCCTGCTGGAGTGAATCCACGTGGGGTGTCCTGCAACGTGCCACGGAGGCCGTACGTACTGGAGAGAGCACCTGGGTAGAGCGCCCACCTGTGCTGTCCAGGTGGAGCGGAGATGAAACAATGGCCTCCCCTCCTCGTCTGACCTTGGAGCCCTCCCTCCACGCCCAGAGCTTCCCCAGCCCCACCTTCTCTGTGTGGGCCTCTCCTGCGCTGTGCAGAAGCTGTGCAGTCGGCCCTCAGCGTCTCTCAGGAAACTTGTCCTCAGTGTCGCTGAGCATTCACTGTGTCCTGGGAGGGGGTGAGCTCAGCATCTTCCTGTGCCGCCATCCTGG
>NW_011889378.1:15478-15986 GCF_000151845.1 Pteropus vampyrus
TCAATGTCTCCTTGTAACTCCCTGGTGCCCCCTGTCCCCTTATCTGGTCAACTGTGCAGTGAGCGAGGAGGATGAGGAGGAGAGGGGACCAGGCCATGATCACCGTGTCCTGCCCTATTTGTCCCCACGGCTGAAGCAGAGCTTCCTCTAAGTCTCTCCCTCCCTTTTTCAAGCTTTGACAGAGGGAGGGTCCACTCATGCAAATGAGACCCCCAGCTTTCTGATCCCTCACTGGGCCCTTGTTCAGACCCTTCTCACTGACGGTGTAAGGGGTAGGCAGGAACAGGGCTGTGTGGGGCCTGTGGGGTGAGGTTGTCACAGCTGCGAGCCCTGAATAGGGGGCTCCAGGCAGTGCCAGGTGGTTTGTCTCAGCTGGGGTCCCCCAGACTCCACAGAAACAGTCACTGAGTGCGCCCTGGTGCCCAGTCTCAGATGCATCATTCTGTGACATGGTGACTAGAGCCCATCAGTAACAGCTCCTGCTCCCTAAGGCTCTGTCCACCTCCCC
>NW_011889378.1:17921-19171 GCF_000151845.1 Pteropus vampyrus
GTGGATCTCTGTGATGCCACCACCCACAACAGGAGAATGAGTAAGTCCCTCCATGGGGTTGGGGACTGAGACGTTAATTGTCTCTACACAGTGAATGGCCTCCAGGCTGCTAAATGTAGGATGTGCTCACAGTTCTCATGTTGCCAGGTATGTCTGAATGACCTGACAGTTTGTTTTGCTTCCGCCATGACTCTGGGGCCATCGCAAATATAGGACCATCTTAAATCAAGTTCGAAGTTGAAAATTTTACTAGGTACCCTACTGGGTCATACTGACAATAATTCTACATGAATTACCTTACAGGCCGCCTTATTTTACTGTTGTTGCTGTTGTCATTGTCGTCGTTGTGAAGGACTCCTGTGAGATCCCCACCCCCATTGCTCACATACTGACATGGGATGTCTCTCTGGCCACTAGAATTTAACGATGTCAGAGAAAACGTGTCCTCTCCTCCTGATTACCACTCTGGGCTTTCATTTGTCTTTAATTGCTAATCTGAAGGTTCACGCTGTCATCTTTTGAATCCATGATAAGTTGTTGTTTCTTTTTCCTTATTTAGTCTAATTTGAAACTTGTTTTATTTTTAACATTGAGAACTAAGCTGTTAGTATAAACAATTTTTTCCCTTCCTACCTTAGTGGCCTCCAAAGTCTATTATCCATCCCACATTGGGCGCACAACGATTAACTTTATTGGTAAATACACCAATATTGTCACTGAAGGAAGAACCGAGCTTTCTGGAAACTTTCCTTTAATATTGGGGTTCTCTGACATAATAAGGATTGAGTCCTACAGTCTGGACTCCAGTGACTGAGATGTGTTCAAACATCTTCCTACCTGAAAAAAGTTGTGAACATAATCAGGGTCTGGGGCATTAAACTGGGGAGGGTGAGCAGGTGATGGGCGTGAGAGCCACGTCCTGAATCGGAAAGGGTCCTTTCAACTCCAGGATGGAAACTATGGATAAAATAAAGAAACCCTACTTAGTGAAGGTTCCAGAGCTCAGGGAATGATCAGCAATCCCTGGGTGAAGCTCATGGGACACATAGAGGAGGAGCAGAAGGGATCCAGGTCCGTTGGGTCACACAGGCTGGACTTCCGTTCTCCATGTCATGTCCACCCAGCATTATTGGAGATACAGAGCATGTGTGGGTCCCAGGCAGGGACAGGAGAGTGATGGGTCTGACTGGGGAGTGGAGGGCAGATTTATCACATGACCCCATGAACAGGAGATCCTCGTGCATCGGGGT
>NW_011889378.1:20827-24480 GCF_000151845.1 Pteropus vampyrus
TGGGGAAGATCTTGAATGAGTCCAGTGCTGGGACCTCACAATGACCAATGACTGAATAGTGACTGAGACACTGAGAAAGATCGGTTAAGGTTTTTCACCAAATCGGCATCCTCATGTCCCTGGTGACATCAGTCCCAAATTTCATCTCTGGAAACAGAAGGGCTAAACAATGAGATGTGTGTGTTCACCTCCTGGCCCCATCGATCTAGCTAATGCCAAATCGAACCTCATTCTGGAAACATTTCTTCCTCCTCAGTGAAATTCCTTCTCGTCTTCTTTGTCAGAGATTAGCAGTCACTCCTCCCTCCAGCAGTGAGTCCACTGGGAATCCCAGAGTTTAAGTCCTGGCGTAAAGGGACAGGGATCTCCCCACCAGTGACATTTTAAAAGGAACCAGAGCTGTGTGCTGTCCCCAAGAGCTGCAGTGTCAGGCTTAGGAAGGCAAATGCCCTTTGCTCTAAGAAACCATTATTATATGGATGAGCTTCAAAATAGAGAGTTTTGAGGAGAATGGTTCAGAATGTCACCATAAGATTATGATTTCCTTCGCAACATCAGGTATAGCAAAATCGGAACGCATATCTCATTATGAGAAATGGAGACAGCACTGTGTGTAAACGAGGTGGTGAGAACACCCTAGAACGTTCTAAAACTCCCTTTCTCTTCACCTCTTGCTGTGGAGCAGAAGGAATGGGAAGGGTGAGAAGGGGTTTGGGGTGTCAGTGGCACTGGCGGGAGGATAAAATGTCTCTAGTCTTTGGTGACAATGAGACACGCAATTGGTGTTTTTCAAACTGTGAAATAAAACTGCGATTTATGGTATTCATTTTGGAATCGCTAGTAAATTTCTGTGTATTAAAATGTGCATTGTTATTTTCCTTTCTCTTCATATGGGTTCGAAAGTCACAACTCATATCATAGAACAATATTCACAATAAATTACTTTTCCTATTATACAAATACATAATCTGATAGCGTAGATAAATACAGGTATTTTCACATCTCTCAAATGTGGACGTGAGGACTATGAACACACAAGGAAAAGAAATAAATAGAAAACTGAAAACCAACAATATCACTTTCCGTGGGTCTCTAAAATTCTGAAATCAGTGACAACTTACGGAAGAGGAAGAAATAACAACTGAAACGGGGACACAGACAGGACTAACACACTCATGACACATCTCGCCGTGAATCCACTGGGAGTCCTGTGAGCAGCAGGGCTCCCTGAGGTTTGCCACGTACACACTGTCTCAGGCGTTCTCTAGGCACCGTGGGTCCCATTAGTGTCCCCCCTGGGGCAGATCTGGGTGGGGATTAGGAGCCAGTGTGGAAGGGAGGGGTTGACAGGCTGGATAAGGGAGACACACCCAGGGCCCCAGGAGCCCCTCACATGCAGGAAGGAGACAGAGCAGCGCCCCCTGGGGGTCCTGAGTGACACTGCCTGACTCAGGGAGCAGCTTCCTCTGGAAGGTGCTTTTTTCTCTGAGGGAACATGCTGATGCGGGCTGACCACCACCTCTTCACGTCTGCTGCTTCCCAGATTCCAAGTGCATCGTCACCCAGAGATGGTGCACATACGCTACCCTCAGCCCAAATCCTCGCCAGGGGCCAAAGTGAATTTTTTTCTGATTCAATGGATTCTTCTTGCTCTTATGTTGAATCCTTTGTGCAATTATCAGCTATGAACATAATGTGATTACTGTAATTTTCAATCCTGACACTGTTCCTGTTGGGTGGACTCCACCGATTTTCTAAAATAAGAAAAGGAGTTCAGGTTACAGGCCCTCTAATTTCATATGTATTTTAAATCATTTTTTAACCAAAGACTTAGGCCATGAGGATGGCAGAGCCAGCACCCTCTGACCCAGGACCCCGGTTGGGAATTAGCATGTGGTAGAGAATAGATAACAACCACCTGTGCCCAGATGCCAGGAGCAAAAGGCCGTGCAAATGCCCTTCCTCCCCAGTGTCCTTTCCCTGTCCCCTAAAGGAAATCTCCTGTCCAATGAGTGAGGAGGAGAAGAGAGGAATCTGGGCCATGGGGGAGAAGCCCCAGAGCTCTGCTTGCTGAGGCCTAATTGTTGGCATTGAGACACTCCCTCCCCAGGCGTCTCCCATCCTGTGCCCAGGCAGCGCTGTAGGTCAAGTTTCTCAAGCAAATTTATTTCCGTTTTGTGATTGTCCATCTACCTTTGCCTGTAAATCAGGTCTGGACAGTGACTTCATGAGAGGAGGATGATACATGAGGCAAATGTGTGTGTCAGAGCCAAGTGCTCATGTGGTTCCCGGTGGCCCAGGTGCAGGAAAGTCACACTTCAGCGGAGACAGTGCCTGCTCAAGTGTGCAAGAGCCAGTGGAGCATTCTCCCAGCCTGCCTGGCCCAGACCCTGAGCACTCAGGACCGGTCCACCTGCGCCCCCTGCTGGTCTCCAAACTCAGTCCTCAGCCCATTCCATCCACCTGGCTCTCCTGGAAGGGCTTATGAATTCTGCAGGTGCATCTTCCTCATGTCGCTTCCCAAAGCAGTAGTAGGAGAAGCACCACCGTGTGCAATCTGGGGTGAAGACATTCAGTTCTCAGATCCCTGACGACTTCCAGACAGATAAATTGATGCATCTGTTGCAAGATGTTTCAGAATTTCCTGATACTTGATTTTGCTTTTGCCTTCGCCTTGGTTCATTACAAGCACATGATGACCTTGAACCAAGAGCCCCACTAGTTCATACCTGGTCATAATTCTCCTTGGGTGACCCTTGCAGGTGTAAATATTTGGTGGCTGTTGTTGTTGTTTTTGTTGTCGTCTTAAAGGGCACTTGACAGGTTCCCACTCACATTACACTTGTCTTTGCAATGAGAGCAAAATGTCCTCAGGGAAAATGTGTCATTTTCCTTGATTATTTCTGTAGGTTCTCAGGTGCCCTTGAAAATGACCCTGACAAGACTTCTTATTATGACTCTGATATATTTAAGCTTCTTTTACTCTAGGTTTGTAATTTTTCTCATTTGCGGATTGAGATGGAATGAACATGACTATGAATGGGACTCTCATTCTTTATAGCGGTTCTTCCTCCATTTCTGGCCTAAGAAACCCTCAGGGAGAGTTCACAGTCTGCCTCGGGCCTGATCAAGTCCATTCGTTAAAGACTCATTGGATTTTATGGAGGATTTAATGGATTTATTAGGATTACGTCTAAAATACTGACAGCTACATATCACCACAAAGAACCAGAGAGGATGGAAAAGTGCAAGAAGTCCCAGAGTAAAGTGGGGAGAGTGAGCCGGTGAGGGTCTGAGAGCCACGCCCTTAATGGGGGGCATCTCCTGGGGCCTGGCTGTCAGGAGCCCCTCAGAGGGTGATCTCAAGAGAGAGAGAGACTCTGCCTTTCCTGATATTTCATGGCTCAAGGAGTGAGTGGCAAAGCCTGGCCAGGAGCAGGGAGGGACCTGCATGGGCTTGGTAGGGGGCCACAGGGGACTCCTAGGTTACAGATGCTCAAATTCTGCTTTCCTTTTCACCCTACCCAACAAGTCTGAGGAATATTTTGAACTCAGAGGTACAGGAAGAGTTCATCAGGCACATGTGGAGTGCAGACATGGAAAAGTAGTCATCGCTTTGAGTTCTTGACAAATACATGAGATAGAATCACATG
>NW_011889378.1:24530-26509 GCF_000151845.1 Pteropus vampyrus
AGGGAGAGTTCACAGTCTGCCTCGGGCCTGATCAAGTCCATTCGTTAAAGACTCATTGGATTTTATGGAGGATTTAATGGATTTATTAGGATTACGTCTAAAATACTGACAGCTACATATCACCACAAAGAACCAGAGAGGATGGAAAAGTGCAAGAAGTCCCAGAGTAAAGTGGGGAAAGTGAGCCGGTGAGGGTCTGAGAGCCACGCCCTTAATGGGGGGCATCTCCTGGGGCCTGGCTGTCAGGAGCCCCTCAGAGGGTGATCTCAAGAGAGAGAGAGACTCTGCCTTTCCTGATATTTCATGGCTCAAGGAGTGAGTGGCAAAGCCTGGCCAGGAGCAGGGAGGGACCTGCATGGGCTTGGTAGGGGGCCACAGGGGACTCCTAGGTTACAGATGCTCAAATTCTGCTTTCCTTTTCACCCTACCCAACAAGTCTGAGGAATATTTTGAACTCAGAGGTACAGGAAGAGTTCATCAGGCACATGTGGAGTGCAGACATGGAAAAGTAGTCATCGCTTTGAGTTCTTGACAAATACATGAGATAGAATCACATGAGTTTCTTGTGGTCAGTCCTGAGCTGGGTCCTTTGGCATCAGCTTCCTTTTAACGCTTCCACTGATTATCCAGAAGGAATCTGTGCCCTCAGGACAAAGTTTCTGCCTGTGGAGCAGTGACCAGGCTGAGAACATGTGGTGAAATATAGTTCAGCCTTCCTCAAACCTCAGACCCTTAGACAGTCTTTAGAAATTCAGGGAGTGGTGACCACTTTAGCAAGAGAGTCAGCCCTGACATGAAGTTAGATGCAGGAAGGGACCAGAGTGTGACGGTCTCACAGGAGGAGAGAGAGGATGGAGTCTCCATTGCTCCGGGATCTGGAGCACTGTGCCGGGATCACCCACATCTGGTCCTAACAGACAGCCTCTTCTTAGGACAAAATCTAAGAGCCCCTCAGGATCAGTTTCTTGCCAGAGGATTCATTTCATATGGCTCTGAGACACAACACCAGGTACCACGTCTCTGGGGCTCCTGCCTAGATGTTTTGCCAGGCTGTACAGTGCATCCCTATGAAGCCACTTTTTATGCTGTAGACGAAGTTATTCCTGACCATGGATAAATGTGTCAGCACAGCCTGGGTGCAGGAGGCTAAATGATCTGAAAGATCCAGGGAGATGAGATTTGGGTCTCTGCTCACTTTGTCCTCATTCTAACAGACTTGAGGATCCAGAGCACAGAGTTTGGGTTTGCCAGAGAGTTTGTTAAGTGAGGGGAAAGCCACCAAGTGTGGGAGCCCCTGAAACTGAATATGAACCTGTGTGATGTATGGTGGGAAGACTGTAAGGAAACGAGCTACACGCCCATTTCTCACGCCCGCACTTGATCCCATGAGCAACACTCGGTGCTCCCGTGAGCACTGCTGCAGGGGAGACTGACTGTGGGTCCGGGGTGCTGACTCTCATCTCCCAGGCCTGGTGCAGTGAGGAGGACGGGGACCTCGCATGGTGCTGGTCAGTGATGTTTGGCTCCATCCTCAAGTTGTAACAAGGAGCTTCTACTGTAGGTGACAACAAAGAGAAGCAAAGTTCCCAGAGGACGTGGCTGTATCAACGCGTACGAGTTTTGATGATGTGCACAGACCCCGATGCTGATGTGTGAGATTCACACTGTTCTAGCTACCGTTGTTGCTTCTCCCAGGGCAGTAGCTGTTCGCTTTCTGTCCTGGGTCCCAGTTCCCTAAGGAAGGTGGACCAACAAGGAGAGAGGCAAAGATCTGTAAGCACAGGGCAGGGTCCACACAGCAGGAGGAAGCAAAGCTGGAGAACGATGCTCATGCGCGTGAATGTCAGGAGCCTTCACCTGTGTGGCTAAGATCACAGAAAAAAGGGACGTCCAGGATGTGGTGTGGACAATCCACAGCCCTGTTCCTTGGTCCCCGTATCTGAGTACCAGACATTTCACATCTCTTTCTCTGTTCCAAC
>NW_011889378.1:26559-29609 GCF_000151845.1 Pteropus vampyrus
TGAAACTGAATATGAACCTGTGTGATGTACGGTGGGAAGACTGTAAGGAAACGAGCTACACACCCATTTCTCACGCCCGCACTTGATCCCATGAGTAACACTCGGTGCTCCCGCGAGCACTGCTACAGGGGAGACTGACTGTGGGTCCGGGGTGCTGACCCTCATCTCCCGGGCCTGGTGCAGTGAGGAGGATGGGGACCTCACATGGTGCTGGTCAGTGGTGTTTGGCTCCATCCTCAAGTTGTAACAAGGAGCTTCTACTGTAGGTGACAACAAAGAGAAGCAAAGTTCCCAGAAGACGTGGCTGTATCAACGCGTACGAGTTTTGTTGATGTGCACAGACCCCGATGCTGATGTGTGAGATTCACACTGTTCTAGCCACCATTGTTGCTTCTCCCAGGGCAGTAGCTGTTCGCTTTCTGTCCTGGGTCCCAGTTCCCTAAGGAAGGTGGACCAACAAGGAGAGAGGCAAAGACCTGTAAGCACAGGGCAGGTTCCACACAGCAGGAGGAAGCAAAGCTGGAGAAAGATGCTGCATGCGCGTGAATGTCAGGAGCCTTCACCTGTGTGGCTAAGATCACAGAAAAAAGGGACGTCCAGGATGTGGTGTGGACAATCCACAGCCCTGTTCCTTGGTCCCCGTATCTGAGTACCAGACATTTCACATCTCTTTCTCTGTTCCAACACACGTCAGCCTCTTTGTCTTTCTGGCCCCTTCCTGGGTTCTGTCCTGGGGAACCATCTATCGTCAGTGTTGGAGGAGGGAGAGTCTGTGTCCTGGGTCCACACAGGCCCTGAAAAGGAGGCTGAGTGTCAAGGAAGTGGTGGTCAGGGAATCTGAGATGCCCCAGCAGGCCTGGCTTCCCACTATATCCACACCCACAAGACCAGGCATGGACACCGCGTGTATGGCAGGGACATGCCCACGGGCCTTCTGAGACACAGTGTGGCAGCTATTATTGGAGGACACTGATTTTGTGAGAAAGGTCTTCATATTGTCTTCCCAGGAATTATGGACACAGGATTCATTTCTAACCCCTGGAAATACAGTCGGAGTCAGAGCCCTTGAAATTATATTGTACCTTTTCCATACAGAGCCTTTATGATCCTGATTCTTCTTGAACAGGGTGCAGGTCACAGGGTCCTTCACTGGGATGAGGTTACATTCACAGACATGTCACCGCAGTGCACATTACAGGTGACAGCACACACTCAGCTCTCAGGGGCACCCAGCCCAGGCCAGCTGCACCCACACTGCCCGTCACCGCTCAGGGCAGCGTCTCCCCTCCTGCTCTGTGCCCCTCAGGGGCCAAAGCTGCTGTCCGTGCTGCACCTTGATGTGGCTCCTGTGACTTCACATCTCCCTCTTCCCCTCCCTGTCCTCAGACGCAGACAGGTCACGTGGACACGGAGCACAATTCTCCAAGGCGAAAATTGCTATTACATATTTTCGTAAGGTTTCCTTTTTTTTTTTTTTTAAATCAACCACAAGCGTATTATACCCAGAGCCATGGCAATGATTGTATTGATCATTTTAGGGAGAACTCTAATTTTAACCACAATGAATATTTCGATACATAAGCAAGAATTATTTGTGCATTCATTTAAATATTTAATTTTAGAATGTTTTATAGTTTTCAGTGTATAAAAATTTTAAATTCTGTCAGATTTTTCCTAAAGTATTATCTATGTGTGATGCTATCGTAAATGCATTATTTTTAACTCTGGTTTAAGGGCCCATGGCGTCCCCGCCCCAGGTGGAAGCACTCAGACCTGGAGCAGCGCCGAGTCACCCCCTCTGCTCCCTCAGAAGGGCAAGGCTTGACCCAAGTCTCTCAGGCTCCTCCCGTGTCCCCTCGGAGGGCTGTGGACCTTGGACACGGGGTTACTGCCAGTGGACACAGTAACAGGGAGAAGATATACTAGCAACGGAGAAATGTAAATTTAATCTGAAGAGAAGCATGTGATATTGTCAAATCAAGTGGTCTGAAGAAAATCAGATTTTGACAGAAGAAATTATGAAAGAAGTCACCTCTTGTCTTGACTTGGTCAGATCCCCTACCATGAGTGATGGCACCAGGCCAGGAAAGTGAGGGGGAGGTTTGTGTCTCGCTTCCCCATGAGTCTGGAGCACTGTGTAAGTCTTAGAGTTGTCATCCCAGGTGTTACAGTAATAGTCGGCCTCATCCTCAGGCTGGAGCCCCGAGATGAGCAGAAGCCCTGCGTTGGCCGAGATGTCTTTGGATCCAGAGAAGCGGCTGGGGACCCCGGAGCCCTGGTCCTTATTGGAGTCTGAGTAGAAACTCAGGAGATACCGGGGAGGGCTCCCTGGCTTCTGCTGGAACCAGTTTATCCAGTGGCCACCAACAGTGAAGCCACTGCTCAGGGTACAGGTGAGTCTGGCTGATGCTCCCGGAGAAGCAGAGAGGGAGGGCGGCTGAGTCACCACAGGCTGGGAGAGGGAACCTGCAAACACAGACAAATGTGGTCGCTGGCACAAGAAATCAGAGAAAATTTCTCAGGATTTTGAGCAAGAGGGCGGCGATGTTGGGGGATATCCAGGGTCCCCAAGGCCTGTCCTCACCTGTGTACTGAGAGAGGAGGACGAGGAGGACGGGGGTCCAGGCCATGGTGCACGCAGCCCCTGAGCCCACAGTGGGGCTGGGCTGCCCAGGCCTCCTTTTCTTCACTCTCTGCCAGAGGAGGGGCTGTGCATGCAAATGTGTGTCCATCCAGTGACCGCCCAGCCCCTCCCTGAGCCCTCGTGCTGGAGCTCAGCTCACATCCAGACTGAGGAGGATGGAGATTGGCTTCACCCCGTGGGAGAGCCCTGGGAGGAAGCACCTGCTGACACCACACAAAGGTCCCTGCTCAGGGGACTCTGCCAGGCCAGGGAGGACACAGCAGCTGAGTCCCATCAGGGAGCACAAAGAACAGGCCCCAGTTCCAGGCTCCATTGAGTGAATCATTCTCACTGAGCTGTTGTGTGGGACCACACAACAGGGCAGTTCCACCGCGCCCCCTGCTGGTTGCAGGACGCACACCTCCCT
>NW_011889378.1:32214-33549 GCF_000151845.1 Pteropus vampyrus
TAAAACAGAAACAAAGTCAAAAACTTATACACAAATGTTTCTAGCATATACACTAATGTTCCTAGCAGATATATGCAAAACAGACACAAGATGAAAAATAACCTAATGTCCAACAGTGGATGAATGGGTAAGTGAAATGAACTATGTCCAAACAATGGAACATTACAAGTCAAAAAGAAAAAAAAAATGGATGTCTCACCCATGGCCCAACAATGGATCTCAGAAAATTTGCAAAGCAACAAAGTGAAATAAACAGTCACAAAAGTCCACGTATTTTCTGGTTTCACCTATATGAAATGTGCAAAATAGGCAAATCTATTGAGACAGAAAGTGATCAGTTGTAACCAAGGGTTGAGGAGGGATCCGCTGAGGACTGATGCAGATGCGTGTGGACTTCCTCTGAAGGATAATGGAAATGTTCTAAAGTTAGACTTGGGGGATGGTTGCCCAGCCTTGTGAATATTCTAAACACCATTAAGTTGTACACTTTAAATGGATGAAATATGGCATGTAAATTACTTCTCAATAAATGTATATCTTTTTAAAATAAGTTATGATAGTGAGCGACTGTCACTGACCCTTTAAAGTGTGTCTGTGCTCAGAAAGTCAGATTCGGACATTATATATCTGGCCACGGTCACCCTCTTTATTTGTCAGAGGCAGTCGTGGGGGTGATCAGAGAAACACGAGCAGCTTTTGTCTCAGATCCTCATGGGGCTGGAGCACTGTGTCATCGCTGATGCTACCGTCCCAAGGTGAACAGTAATAATCGGCGGCGTCCGCAGGCTGGAGGCTCACCATGTTCAGATAGGCTGTGATTCTGGACCTAGAGCCGGAGAACCGATCTGGGACCCCTGAGGGCCGAGAACTCCTGAGCATCACGGTTTTGGGGGCAGCACCAGGCGTCCGCTGGTATCAGTGCACAGTATAGGTTCCAACGTTGTTGTTTCCGGTGCAGGAGAGGGTGACCTGTCCCACAGACCCGACGCCGAGGCTTCCTGCCTCAGGCCAGACTGCGCCCAGGTCCCTGGAACAGAGGAGCAGAGACGCAGAGTGAGACGGGCATATAAGCGCATAGCATGTGCTTATATGTCAGCATCAGATTACTCAGTGGATGCAGCATTACCACATGTGATTTATTCCAGATATACAAGTTGGATTCCATATTGATCAACCTTTAATATAACATATTGTATCAATAAATCATAGGTTAAATTATACGATCTCGATAGACCCCGGAATAGTCTTTGACCAAATTTAAATAAATTCCTAATAAAAACACACACAAATAGAAACAGAGAGTGCATTTATGATATGAATGCACGTTCTCTCCCA
>NW_011889378.1:33599-36394 GCF_000151845.1 Pteropus vampyrus
TTCCTAATAAAAACACACACAAATAGAAACAGAGAGTGCATTTATGATATGAATGCACGTTCTCTCCCACGCACATATGACTTAGTCTTACAGCCTGCACCTGAGCTAATGGGGCCGGGAGGAGGACATGTACATGGAGACCAGGAGTAGATCAATGTGACTTTAATTCCATTAAAATTTACCATCTATCTGTAAGTATCACCATGCAATTGAACAAGAAGACATGGACGGTTAAATCTTCTCATCGATGGGCGTGGACACGTGCTCATTCCCAAAGCCCCAAATGGATGCTGCAGCCTGAGACACTCTGGGGCTGGCGCAGCAGAGACAGAAGACACCTCCCCGTCAGCAGAAAGAACAGGAATTCACACTGAGGACTCGTGAGAGGGCGACTTAGCTCAGTAAACTTCTGGAAATAGGTAAATGACCAATGATGAAGATGCAGGATTCCACAGTCACAGTTCAGGTTTGAGATGCCACAGCTGGAACCTCACCCCTGCCACTGAGTGTCAATGCAGAGACTCATTGTCCCCAGCTGAGGGGGAGCTGGCCTTTGTCTCTTTTGAGACCCTTTGCTGCAGTGAGTGGCTTTGAGGACACAAGAGAGATGAAGAGCCTTCACTCCCAGGTGCTGACCCTGGATGAGCCTGGGCCCATGGAGGCAGCAGGAGAATCAGAAGGAGCAGAAGCCACAGGCGCAGCCTGAGCGGGCGCTGCTGGGCGTTCCCACTCCTGGCAGATGAAAAAGGGGTTCTGGTCTCAGTTCCCCACAGACCTGGAGCTCTGTGTGAACACCGAGGCTGCTGTCACAGAGGTGCACTGAGTATCAGCATCGTCCTAAGGCCTCAGCCCAGTGATGGTTAAAGAGTCCGAGGTGCCAGATCTGAGCCAGGTGATCAGACAGGACCCTGAAGGTCGACTCTTATAGAGATAATTGCGGGATTAGGGGCCTGTTCCTGGCAGCAGGACCCGTACTGAACATGAGTGATGTGTCTTGATTCAGATGGGGCTGGATTCTGTGTATCTAGTTGTGCTCTAACCTGTCACAGAAACTGTCCCTAGGGTAGCCAATCCCTGGTATCAAGAAATTGCTTCTCAATTTGAGAAAAGTATACAACGCGTTGCCACCAAGACAGACTAAGAATAGAATTCAAAGGAAGTGAACATATTCTCTAGACAACATTTCCCTGTGGTGGGTCTCAGCCCTCACTTTATGTCAAACACACAAAGAAGGCGGCTGTCTGGTCAGAGCAGTGGGGTCGGCGCAGGGAAGCCCCACTGCACAGGAAACAGCCGGTTCTTGTCTCACTTCCCCAGAGGCCTGGAGCACTGTGTGACCACTGAGACTATCGTCCCATGCTGAGCAGTAATAATCGGCCTCGTCCTCAGCCTAGAGCCCACGGATGGTCAGGGAAGCTGAGCTGCCAGACTTGGAGCCAGAGAATCGGTCAGGGACCCCTGAAGGTCGTTTGTTATTATCATAGATGAGGGTTTTGGAGGCTGTTCCTGGGAGCTGTTGGTACCAGCCCACGTAGTTACCCCCGATGTTGGAGCTGCTTCCAGTGCAGGAGATGGTGACACTCTGTCCTGGGGCTCCAGACACTGAAGACGGCTGGGTCAGCACAGACTGGGCCCAGGAGCCTGGAAGAGGGACAGACACAGAGATGGTGATGCTGGGGCTAGAGACAGAGGTGGGAGCAGGGTCCCGTGTGGCCTCCCTAGGTCCCCTCCACTGTCCCTGTATCCCGTCACCTGTGCAGTGAGCAAGGAGCGTGAGGAGGAGAAGGCACGAGGCCATGGTGGAGATGATCACTGAGTCCTGTCCTCTGTGTCCCCACAGCTGAAGCAGAGCTTCCCTCAAGTTTCTCCCTCCTCTCTTCAAGCTCTGACAGAGGGAGGGTCCACTCATGCAAATGAGACCCCCAGCTTTCTGATCCCTCACTGGACCCTGGTCAGGCCCCTCTGCCTGAGGGAATTAGGGCGTGGGCCAGAGCGGCTCTGTGTGGGGTGGGGAGGTCACAGCTGTGAGACCTGAACAGAAGGCAGCAGGCAGTGCCAGGTGGCTGGTCCCAGCTCTGAATACACTTAGTTCAAGAGCAGGCCTTGGCCGCCCCCTGGTGTCCAGGTCCAACACACTATTGTGTGACTTGGTGCCCAGAGCCCTTCAGAGACAGCTCCTGCCTCCCCACTGCTCTGTTCCTTGTCCCCTTGCCTGAGGTCCAAGATAGCTGTCACTACATGTGGCCTCCCCAAGACTCTAAGCAAGTCTTCATGCTCTACTCAGTCTATAGGGTTTATCTGTCTCCAGCTCCCTTGACTGTGAAGTTTGTTTTTTTTTCGTTACTTCATTTGGACCATATTCCCAAGTCTTCTCAGTATTTTGACTACCTATATTTTGTCCTAAGAATTAGATGAAATAGTTTCTCTCCCGATCTTGAAAATGTGGATGTGTGTAGAAGCGACCTCCGTGTGGACTGTGCTGGGTGGTGTGACAGGCTGGTTGGGGTCAGGGAAGACATTGTGTCCCCTGGGGTGCCAGCTGCCCTGCAGGAGTGGGCTGAGGGCAGATGTGTGTGCATGCGCGGTGGAGCTGTATGTTCCTGCTGGAGTGAATCCACGTGGGTTGTCCTGCAACGTGCCACGGAGGCCGTACATGCTGGAGAGAGCACCTGGGTAGAGCGCCCACCTGTACTGTCCAGGTGGAGAGGAGATGAAACAATGGCCTCCCCTCCTCGTCTGACCCTGGAGCCCTCCCTCCACGCCCAGAGCTTCCCCAGCCCCACCTTCTCTGTGTG
>NW_011889378.1:37746-39609 GCF_000151845.1 Pteropus vampyrus
GCCCAGAGCTTCCCCAGCCCCACCTTCTCTGTGTGAGCCTCTCCTGCGCTGTGCAGAAGCTGTGCAGTCAGCCCTCAGCGTCTCTCAGGAAACTTGTCCTCAGTGTCGCTGAGCATTCACTGTGTCCTGGGAGGGGGTGAGCTCAGCATCTTCCTGTGGCGCCATCCTGGTCCCGTCCCTGTTAATAGATTGCTTAATAACATTTGCATGATTATTTAATTTCTCATCATCTGTATTTGAGAGGCTCACTGCATGTCAGACAGAATGAGTCGTGTTAATTTCTGCTCTAATAACCAAATGGACCTCTGACAGGTTAGATGAAAAATAATCTATGTTTAAAGTATGGACACCAATTCCAATGTGTGAAGGGTGGAGGTTTTGAGAAATTCGACCCCTACGATTCAACTGGATTCTGCGACCATCTACCTGGAGACGGCATCCGGTTCCACAGATAAAGGGTTCAGTTCCACTAGACTTCCCTCGTCCCCCACAAGCCCACCCTCAACTTCAGAAGCCAGTCACAAGTTCAGGTTATTACATTTGCTCCTGATCGACCAACTGTAGATGGAAGGTCCAATGATCCCTGCTCACCCTTGGATCTGAGTCATTTGTTAGAGGAGCTCACGGAACTCAGAGAAGCAGTTTACTTGCTATCAGTTGATTATGAAAAAGATGCATAAGGTGGGGAAGGGGTGTGGCCCTCTCTAGGCACCAGAATCTCCAGCATTACTTGGGCATGGTTGTTGTACACTGGCCATGGAAAGCCATTGATCTGTAGCCCCTTTATCCTACCCCATGGTCAGGGGACCATAACTGAGAGTTCCAACCATCTAAGCACACAGTTGGCCCTCCTGGCCACCTGCTCATTCCCTCTGGTGAGTCCCAAAGTCCCCTTATTAACAAACAAAAGACTCCTTTCTAGCTCTGGTCACTTTGGAAATTCATGGATTTCAGGAGCTCTGTTCCAAAAATGGGATGAAGACCAAATATATATTTATTATGGTAAATCATAGTATCGCATATGTGTATATGCTACATGCACATTTTTATATATTTATGCATATGCATATAAATACACATGTAATACACATATATACACATTTATGTAATTTTTGAGATGGATGGGAAGGACTAAAATTTATTAGAAAAGAAAATAGAAAAAGGATAATTAAAAATTCCAAAAACACCAAAGCATTACCTTTTGTAGGTAACTATACCTATTCATACTTGTCAGAAACGCAGTCTAAAGTATGACAAAGGACATAGCATTTGTTACATATTTCATCATGAATATGCTGAGAGGTCATAGAATTAGCAAGGACCTTGACGTCTGTCGTCCCTACACATTGTCTCTTGGCATTCTTGAGGCACCAAAGGTCACAATGCCTTTTGTCATGAAGAAGGTCCGGGTGGCAGTTAGGAGCCAGTGGTGAAGTGAGGATCGGGAAGCTGCACGTGGCAGAAGAACCAGGGACGGGGAGGAGCAGAGAGTGTCTCCCCTCCGCGTCGCGAGTGACCTGCTTGTCCCAGATGAGAGCTTCTTCGGCTGTGCTTTGACCCCCGAAGGCCCGCGCTGGCACCTGCTGCGCACCTGGGCTAGGGGCGGGTGAGGCCCATCGCGGGAACTCGCTTGTTTCACCCGTCGTGTGTCAGGGCCGCAGTGCTGAGCGCTCAGAGGTTCCTTCCGTGCCTGTGGCATCTGAATGACGGCTCAGTACCGCTCACATCTGCTGTCCTCCAAGTCCACGTTCATGAACCCCACAGGCCACGCAGAGGTCCCAGTCTCAGCCCAAATCCTCCCTGGTGGTGAGCAAATCTTCCTTCATCTCACATGGGTGTTATTTGCTCACATGCTGAGAACTT
>NW_011889378.1:39659-41187 GCF_000151845.1 Pteropus vampyrus
TTAGAAAAGAAAATAGAAAAAGGATCATTAAAACATCCAAAAACACCAAAGCATTACCTTTTGTAGATCACTATAAGTATTCATACTTGTTAGAAATGCAGTCTAAAGTATGACAAAGGACATAGCATTTGTTACATATTTCATCATGAATATGCTGAGAGGTCATAGAATTAACAAGGACCTTAACGTCTGTCATCCCTACACATTGTCTCTTGGCATTCTTGAGGCACCGAAGGTCACAATGCTTTTTGTCATGAAGAAGTTCCGGGTGGCAGTTAGGAGCCAGTGGTGAAGTGAGGATCGGGAAGCTGCACGTGGCAGAAGAACCAGGGATGGGGAGGAGCAGAGAGTGTCTCCCCTCCGTGTCGTGAGTGACCTGCTTGTCCCAGATGAGAGCTTCTTCGGCTGTGCTTTGACCCCTGAAGCCCCGCGCTGGCACCTGCTGCCCACCTGGGCTAGGGGCGGGTGAGGTCCATCGCGGGAACTCGCTCATTTCACCCGTCGTGTGTCAGGGCCGCAGTGCTGAGCGCTCAGAAGTTCCTTCTGTGCCTGTGGAATCTGACTGACGGCTCAGTACCCTTCACATCTGCTGTCGTCCAAGTCCACGTTCATGAACCCCACCGGCCCCGCGGAGGTCCCGGTCTCAGCCCAAATCCTCCCTGGTGGTGAGCAAATCTTCCTTCATCTGACATGGGTGCTATTTGCTCACATGCTGAGAACTTCAAGATTTGAGTCGATTTCATAATTGGTCTGGTATCTGATTGATATAAAAAGACCATTTCTTTAAAGAGACTCCCTCTCGTTCGGGTTCTTCCTCCACTGCTGGTTCTGGAGCCCCCAGGGCCTGGTATTTCAAAAGTCCTTTGTCCTGATTCATTTCACTGGCAAACACTCTATGCACTGGCACGGAAGGAAAGCAGGACTTTCGGGTGATGGCTGTACGATACCAGGGGTTGGGACCAGAGGCTCTTAGCCGAAATAACTGAGGTTTACCTGATGCCATTCACAACGATGGACCGGGGAGGAAAAATAAGTAGAGGAAAATGACATAAACCCAGCTCCCCAGAGCTCAGGGCATGACCAGCAAAACGGCAGGACGAGGGGAGCTATGGGGTCTTGCAGAGGCATCTGGATCCCGAGGGGACACAGGCTGGACTCTGCCCCTCTTGTCCAGCCCACATCATCCACACCCACCATGTGTGGGAAATTATTTTTACTTCTGAGGTCAAATTGATGGTGAGTGTATGGGGAGACCAGTAAGAAAAGGGTTATTGTTATGGATTCCATTCTCTGCTGTTAGTTATAGGTGCCAGAGAATGAAACAACCTGAGCTGGTACAGGTCACAGGCAGGAACAGAGGAGGGACAGGATTAGAGGGCAGGTGTTCACCACACTTCAACATGGAGCAATAGCTTTTGGTGACATAAATGTTACAGCCAGGTGTGTGACAGTGATCATCAACCCTGTCCTCAGACTGGAGTCCAAGGGTTGTCAAGGAGAGCTGAGGATATCAGGATGGGACCCCGGA
>NW_011889378.1:42151-43805 GCF_000151845.1 Pteropus vampyrus
CCAATGATCCCTGCTCACTGCCTTGGATCTGAGTCATTTGTTAGAGGAGCTCACGGAACTCAGAGAAACATTTTACTTGCTATCAGTTGATTATGAAAAAGATGCATAAGGTGGGGAAGGGGTGTGGCCCTCTCTAGGTATCAGACTCTTCACCAGCTCCGTGTGGTCTCCAGCTCTGATGCTTGCAAGACCAAGACCCTTTGGTTATTTATGAAGGCTGCATTACTTGGGCATGGTTGATGTACACTGGCCATGGAAAGCCATTGACCTGTAGACCCTCTATTCTCCCCCGTGGTCAGGGGACCGTGACTGAGAGTTCCAACCATCTAAGCACACAGTTGGCCCTCCTGGCCACCTGCTCCTTCCCTCTGGTGAGTCCCAAAGTCACCTTATTAACAAACAAAAGACTCCTTTCTAGCTCTGGTCACTTTGGAAATTCATGGATTTCAGGAGCTCTGTTCCAAAAATGGGATGAAGACCAAATATATATTTATTATGGTAAATCATAGTATCACATATGTGTATATGCTACATGCACATTTTTATATATTTATGCATATGCATATAAATACACATGGAAGACACATATATATGCATTTATGTAATTTTTGAGATGGATGGGAGGGACTAAAATTTCTTAGAAAAGAAAATAGAAAAAGGATAATTAAAAAATCCAAAAACACCAAAGCATTACCTTTTGTAGATCACTATAATTATTCATACTTGTTAGAAATGCAGTCTAAAGAATGACAAAGGACATAGCATTTGTTACATATTTCATCATGAATATGCTGAGAGGTCATAGAATTAGCAAGGACCTTGAAGTCTGTCATCCCTACACATTGTCTCTTGGCATTCTTGAGGCACCAAAGGTCACAATGCCTATTGTCATGAAGAAAGTCTGGGTGGCAGTTAGGACCCAGTGGTGAAGTGAGGATCGGGAAGCTGCACGTGGCAGAAGAACCAGGGACGGGGAGGAGCAGAGAGTGTCTCCCCTCCGCGTCGTGAGTGACTTGCTTGTCCCAGATGAGAGCTTCTTCGGCTGTGCTTTGACCCCCGAAGGCCCGCGCTGGCACCTGCTGCGCACCTGGGCTAGGGGCGGGTGAGGGCCATCGCGGGAACTCGCCCGTTTCACCCATCGTGTGTCAAGGCCGCAGTGCTGAGCGCTCAGAGGATCCTTCCATGACGGTGGCATCTGACTGACGGCTCAGGGGACTCTGTCAGGCCAGACGACACAGCTGATGAGTCCCCAACAATGAGCAAGAGTCCAACCCCCAGGCCCAGGCTCCTTTGAGTGAATGGTCCTCACTGAGCAGCTCTGTAGGAAACACAAGGCAGTCCCACAGTGCCCCCTTCTTCTCACAGGGCACACACATCCCAGTGGCCCAAGGCCCTGAGAGCCTAGTTTGTTCTAGCTGTGGCATTGTCTATCTTCCCTGAATGCAGCCGGAGCAGTGACTCTGGGAGTGATGGAGGAGGGAGTAGGAGGCAAGGGTATGAGTAAGAGCCATTGCTTATGTGGCTCCAGGGGGCCCAGATGCAGGAAAGTCACCCTTCAGTGAGAACACTGCTGCCCAAGTGTACAAATACAGGCAGTATTTTCCCAGCCTGCCTGGCCCACACCCTGAGCTCTCAGGACCCATCCCCCAGTTTC
>NW_011889378.1:44686-45078 GCF_000151845.1 Pteropus vampyrus
CGCCCCCAGGGCCTGGTATTTCAAAAGTCCTTTGTCCTGATTCATTTCACTGGCAAACACTCCACGCACTGGTACCGAAGGAAAGCAGGACTTTCGGGTGATGGCTGTATGATACCAGGGTTTGGGACCACAGGCTCTAGGTCCGAAATAACTGTGGTTTCTCCGATGCCATTCACAACGATGGACCAGGGAGGAAAAATAACTGGAGGAAAATGACGTAAACACAGCTCCCCTGAGGATTCTGAGCTCAGGGCATGACCAGCAAAGCAAGGGCAGGACGAGGGGAGCTATGGGTTGTTGCAGAGGCATCTGGATCCCGAGGGGACACAGGCTGGACTCTGCCCCTCTTGTCCAGCCCACATCATCCACACCCACCATGAGTGGGAAATTAT
>NW_011889378.1:46134-47711 GCF_000151845.1 Pteropus vampyrus
TTGCCAGAGAGGTTGGTGAGTGAGGGGGAATTGCAAAAGGAGAAAGTCACCAGGTGTGGGAGCCGCAGCATCTGCAGACGACCTGAGAAGGAAGCTCCACTGTCCCTGTGTTAGGTGCGGTGGGAAGACTGTAAGGAAACGAGCTACACGCCCATTTCTCACATCCGCACTTGATCCCATGAGCAACACTCGGTGCTCCCGCGAGCACTGCTACAGGGGGAGACTGACTGTGGGTCCGGGGTGCTGACTCTCATCTCCCGGGCCTGGTGCAGTGAGGAGGACGGGGACCTCGCATGGTGCTGGTCAGTGGTGTTTGGCTCCACGCTCAAGTCGTAACTGGGAGCTTCTACTGTAGGTGACAACAAAGAGAAGCAAAGTTCCCAGAGAATGTGGCTCTCGACGCGTGCCCAGCTTTAATGATGTGAACAGACCCTGATGCTGATGTGTCAGATTCTCACCGTTCTCGCCATCGTTGTTGCTTCTCCCAAGGCAGTAGCTGTTCGCTTTCTGTCCTGGATCCCAGACCCCTAAGGAAGGTGGATCAGCAGGGAGAGGCAAGGACCTCTGAGCACATGGCAGGGTCCACACAGTAGGAGGGAGCTGGAGAAAAATGCTGCATGAGGATGAATGTCAGGAGCCTTTACCTGTGTGGCTAAGATCACAGAAGAAACGGGCATCCAGCTCATGGTGTGGACAACCCACAGCCCTGTTCCTTGGGTCCCGTATCTGAGGCCCAGACGCTTCACATCTCTTTCTCTGCTCCAACCCACATCAGCCTCTTTGTCTTTCTGGCCCCTTCCTCGGTCCTGTCCTGGGGAACCATCTATGGTCAGTGTTGGAGGAGGGGGAGTCTGTGTCCTGGGTCCACACAGGCCCTGAAAAGGAGGCTGATTGTCAAGGAAGTGGAGGTCAGGGAATCTGAGATGCCCCAGCAGGCCTGGCTTCCCACTATATCCACACCCACAAGACCAGGCATGTGACACCCTGTGTGTGGCAGGGACATGCCCATGGATTTTCTGAGACACAGTGTGGCAGCTATTGGAGGACACCAATTTTGTGAGAAGGGTCTTCATAATGTCTTCCCAGGAATTATGGACACAGGATTCATTTCTAACCCATAGAAATACAGTTGGAGTCAGAGCCCCTGAAATCACATTGTACCCTTTTCCATACAGAGCCTTTATGGTCCTGATTCTCCTTGAACAGGGTGCAGGTCACAGGGTCCTTCACTGGGATGAGGTTACACTCACAAACATGTCACCTCAGAGCACATTACAGATGACAGCACACACTCAGCTCTCAGGGGCACCCAGCCCAGGCCAGCTGCACCCACACTGCCCGTCACCCCTCAGGGCAGCGTCTCATCTCCTGCTCTGTGTCCCTCAGTGACCAAAGCTGCTGTCTCTGCTGCACCTTGATGTGTCTCCTGTGACTTCTCATCTCCCTCCTTCCCCTCCCTGTCCTCAGACGCGGACAAGTCACGTGGACACGGAGCACAATTTTCATAGGTTGAAATTCCTATCACAGGTTTTCTTAGAGATTCTAATTTTTTTTTCTAAAATCTACCACCATTGCAA
>NW_011889378.1:47761-48770 GCF_000151845.1 Pteropus vampyrus
TGCCCGTCACCCCTCAGGGCAGCGTCTCCCCTCCTGCTCTGTGTCCCTCAGTGACCAAAGCTGCTGTCCCCACCGCACCTTGATGTGGCTCCTGTGACTTCACATCTCCCTCCTTCCCCTCCCCGTCCTCAGACGCAGGCAGGTCACATGGACACAGAGCACAATTCTCCCAGGCGAAAATTCCTGTTACGTGTTTTCTTAGAGTAACTTAACTTTTTATGAAATCTATCACCATTTCAAGTATATTATACCCAAAGTCATTGCAATGATCCTCTTGATTAATTGGGGGGATCTCTTAACCACATTGAATGTTTTGATACATAAACTAGAATTATTTGTACATTCATTTAAATATTTAATTTTAGAATGTTTTATACTTTTCAGTGCATACAAATTTTAAATTCTGTCAGATTTTTCGTAATGTATTACATACACGTGATGCTATCGTAAATGTATTATTTTTAACTCTGGTTTAGAGGGCCCATCGCGTCCCCGCCCCAGGTGGAAGCACTCAGACCTGGAGCAGCGCCCAGTCAACCCCTCTGCTCCCTCAGGAGAGCAGGGCCTGACCCAAGCGCCTCAGGCTCTCCCCGTGTCCCCACTGAGGGCTGTGGACCTCTGACATGGGGTTACTGCCAGTGGACAGGGGGAGGATATACTAGCAACAGAGAAATGTGAATTTAAACTGAAGAGAAGCATGTGATATTGTCGGATCAAGTGCTCAGAGGAAAATTAGGTTTTGACAGAAGAAATGACAAAAGAAGTCACTACTGTCTGACTTGGTCAGAGCCCCTCCCATGAGTGATGGCACCAGGCCAGGAAAGTGAGGGGGAGGTTTGAGTCTCGCTTCCCCATGGGTCTGGAGCACTGTGTAAGTCTTAGAGTTGTCATCCCATATGTTACAGTAATAGTCGGCCTCGTCCTCAGGCTGCAGCCCGGAGATGAGCAGAAGCCCTGCGTTGGCCGAGGCGTCTTTGGATCCAGAGAAGCGGCTGGGGACCCCGGAGCC
>NW_011889378.1:48820-49063 GCF_000151845.1 Pteropus vampyrus
AGGGAAGCCCCACTGCACAGGAAACAGCAGGTTCTTGTCTCAGTTCCCCACAGGCCTGGAGCACTGTGCGAGCACTGAGACTGCTGTCCCATGCTGAGCAGTAATAATCAGCCTCGTCCTCAGCCTGGAGCCCACGGATAGTCAGGGAAGCCGAGTTGCCAGACTTGGAGCCAGAGAATCGGTCGGGGACCCCCGAGTCTCGATAGCTATCATAATAGATGAGGCGTTTGGGGGCTTTTCCCG
>NW_011889378.1:49186-49797 GCF_000151845.1 Pteropus vampyrus
TGCTCCCAGAGATGCAGAGAGGGAGGGCGGCTGAGTCAGCACAGGCTGGGAGAGGGAACCTGCAAACACAGACAATTGTCAAGGTTGGGTTAGGGACCAAGATAAAGTTTCTGGGGAGACTGAGCATGAAGGGAATGAAATTCTAACCGAGGTCTGTTCCCGAGGCCTATCTGTACCTGTGCACTGAGAGAGGAGCACGAGGAGGACAGGGGTCCAGGCCATGGTTCAGGCAGCCCCTGAGCCCACAGTGGGGCTGGGCTGCCCCAAGCCGCCTTTTCTTCTCCACCCTCTGCCAGAGGAGGGGCTGTGCATGCAAATGTGTGTCCATCCAGTGACCGCCCAGCCCCTCCCTGAGCCCTGGTGCAGGAGCTCAGCTCACAGCCAGACTGAGGGGGATGGAGGTTGGCTTCACTCTCTGAGAGAGTCCTGGGAGGAATCACCTGCTGAGGCCACACAAAGGTCCCTGCTCAGCGGACTCTGCCAGGCCATAGAGGACACAGCTGCTGAGTCCCATGGGTGAGTACAGGGCCCAGTCCGCAGGCCCATATCCTCTGAGTGAATAGTCCTCACTCAGCAGCTGTGTGGGTAGGATACGGCAGTCCCACAGCTCC
>NW_011889378.1:50918-52400 GCF_000151845.1 Pteropus vampyrus
TCCAATACACTGAGACAGAAGGTGGTGAGTCAGATGTCCCAGCACGTGCTCCTTGGAACTGAGAAGACGCCAGGTCTTGTGTCACCCAGGGGCTTCTTTCTGTAAAATATAACAAAAGCTCAGTAGAGTAGGGACTGCGTGAGAAACATCCCAGGACATGGTAGGAAAACACAGAGCTCTGGCCCCTGAGGCTCCACGGTGGGGATTATGCTGACAAATATATTCTCCTCTGGACGGGCTTCCTTAGGAGCCCACATCGTCCTTGGAAATGCATTCCAGGTCCTCATTGTCTACCAGCTCAACTTGTACCAGATGTGAACAAAGACTTCATAGGAAAAGAGAGAGAGAAAGAGAGATGACCTAAATTTGCAGCAGAGCGGTGAGGCATCCAGACCCAGGAGCTCATGGGGTAATGAAGCTCTCACAAACAGAGGAAAGTCATCCAACAGTGAGGACAAGATTTGCTCAACTCCCCTAGAGCCTGCTGTGTGGTACCAGCTGTCAGGCCCAGCACCCACACTCTCAGCCCCTGCATTGCTCCCCCTGCTGGTCACAGGGCCCACATCCTCCAAATACTGAGATGGCACTAAGCACACCACACAGTTTTCTTTTTTACTATATTTTTTGCTGATGTCGCACCCAAGGGTGTAGAGTGAGAAAGGGCCTCTCTAGGTCCCCCGGGGAACAGCGATGCTGTAACACTTGGACTTGTATCTCGATGGGAAATTATCATCTTTTTCAATATGTCAAACTCTGTCCACTGTGTCCCTAGAGCTCCAACCTTGAGTGCTGTGCCAGACACTGCACAAGCATGTGAGATGACAGGTAACGGGTGCCACAGGAAGACACATAGGGTGACATTGCCCTGCGTGCATGTTGGGGTGGCACAGGGGGAGTCTGGCCCAAGAGGATTGAGCAAAGCTGTGGAGTGTGAGGTGGGATCTGTAGGATGAGTAGGTGATCTCCCAGGCAGAGAGGGCAAAAGCCCTCAGGTCAGAGGTCATGGTGTGCCTCAAGGTCAAAAAATGGGGGAGCCTGCTTGCAGGTGACTGCAGTGAAAGGCCCCTCAAGGTCCAGGAGGTAGACCACGTGAGCCTATGAATCCAGGAACTCCAAACAGAGTAACAATGAAATATCTAAATAAATAGATATTTCCTTTCTTGAACCATGAAATCTCTTTTGGCTAATTGTTAATGCGTGTGAACATAGATGTATTCTTATAGACACCAGTATATTCACAACAATGTTGCCTGTATACATTTGCTAATTGTGCGGGTCCCGTCTCTCTCACTTCTGTTATTATTCTTAATAGTCCAGAGTCTGTATGTCTGCTGGCTCGGGCATGAGGCTGGCAGGCAGAGGCGACATGCCGTGGAGGGCTTGGCCTGGCTACCTCGTATGGATGTGCTCCCTGGGCATTCCAGGGCCACAGGCACCAAACACGTGGGCAGGGCTTAGACCCAGGTCCAGATTGTTTATGGC
>NW_011889378.1:55394-56572 GCF_000151845.1 Pteropus vampyrus
GACATCTGGCCTTCCGTTGTAACTGTCACCTGTGAGCCAAGGTTAAAATGTGGTAGAATTCGAAAGCCCTCAGCTTCCTAGCTGGAGTCCTGCAAGATGGGAATGTGAGTTGCTGCTTTAGAGATGGATTCACATGAATCTTCTGAATGCCATCACGACAAATGGTAATTATTTTTTTCTCGAAATATCCGATTGTCTCTTTTCATTTTCCACTCTCCAATTTGTCATACAAATTTGCCTCTTCATTTCCCTCTTTCTCGTTTGAGTGCAGATGTGCACCCATGAGAATGTGCGTTGTAGGCGTCCAAACCATTTCCTGGGGGTTGAAGCAGAGCTGTAACACCATGATGTCTGACCCCAGGAGCATCCACGGTGGCAGCAGCAGGCTGGCAGCTATGTGGTGGGGGCTTTGCTCAGAAGCAGCTCTTCCTCCTGGGATTAAGAACGTCCTGGTCACCGACCTGAAGGGGCAGAGACGGCGTCCAGTACAAGTTCATGCGTTTGCACAGGTGCACTCTGAGCTTGCTGTGGGGGCCTTGACGTGTCCATGATTTCCATTTGGTTTATGGTATTCACAGAGAAAACCTAAAAAAAGTCAACCTGATGTGACCCTCCCGGTGTTCTCTTCTGTGATTGCAGGTGGTCTCAGAGCAGGAGGACACGGAGCACGTTCTGGACTTCGTCACCGGCTGAGGGAGACACGCAGATGAGACGGGGGGCAGCCCTGCTGCTGTCAGGCTGAGCTCCCCCAGGACTCCAGGCTCCTGGAGGGAATGGGGATTGTGGCTTTGATAGAAAAAGGAGCTGACTCTCCAGATTAGGAAAAAAATGTTTGTACGGCACCTGGAAGTGACTGAGCTCCCTCTGGGTGACATAGGGCTGTGAGCTTGGGGTGAGGATGTCTTGTGTAATTCTGTGTGGTGTGATTGTGAGTGTGCGCTTATGAGGTGCGTGTGTGAGACTGTGTGTTCCCCAGGAGTTATTTTCCACTTACACGACACAGATGCCAGTGTGAACCCGCTGAAATCACTTCCATCACAGCTGCACACTCTCTACCCATAACTCAGAGAACTCGCAGCCCAGCTCCACCTGCAGGTTTGTTTATTATTCCAGTTCATCAGATGGAAACACCGAGGCGCTCAGATTCATGATCTAGCCCTGAGGCTCCCAAGTAGAAG
>NW_011889378.1:58153-61437 GCF_000151845.1 Pteropus vampyrus
GGAAAGGGGTCTTTTAGAAGATAAAGTCAGGATTCCTGGCCCCCCATTGACGTTTTAGATGTGAACTGATGGATTCAGAAGCCATCAGGGAACTTCCGCAGGTGCCTAAGGAGCCTGAAGACCGTCTAGGGGTCCCCGCCTCCATGTGTGGGTTCTGGCCACACCGGGTGCATGGTCTCCTCACCTGCACTGACCTGCACACTGGTGATCGTGACCAGGGACGGTCCTGGAGTCTGAGCAGTCACAGAGGGGTCTCCTTCCCCCAGGGAGCAGGGCCAGGGGACGCCAGTGAGGGCTGGCACAGGGCTGCAGATAACAAAGGTGCCAATTTTGTCTCATGGACTGGTTCATCTTTCACCCAGGTGAGCACCACGATGAAGTTTAACCTATAGTAACTCCTGGCCTCTGTGGGACTCTGAGATCAATGGATGACAAAGCTTTATATTCCAACCCCACGGATGCAGTTTCTTCACAGTTTTGCCCCTCACCCCTGTCTTTGAGGCTGAATTTTTCTCCTAGATAGACATTTCTCAGAATGCCGTGGGCCAGGTCTGCCCTGGTGCTCACTGCTGTGGCTCTGGAGGGAGGAGAGGGTCTTCCTTGGGCCCGCGTGGAGTCTCTGAGCCAGGAGACATCAGAGGGGCATCTGGGCGTTGTTGACTTTGAGGTTCACATGCAGATGAGTAGAAGAAAGACTGTCACATCCGGGCTCAGTGAGACTGTGTTGGTTTGTGCATTTCAAAAATCTCTTTATACTTATTTGATGAAATATCGGTAGAGTATTTACCATATGATAAAGAGAAGAACAACCAAGAGGGAGAAATAGAGAATTCTGCCAGGGTCAAGAAAAGAAAACGACAAATAAGAAATACCTTTCACCATAATAAATGAAACAATGAATTACAGAGATAATACAAAAATTTGGTCTAATTGGCACATATAAAACACGTATAAAATGATAGAACCACCACTAACTAAATTTTGCTTAAAAATGGATTATATATAATTGTACAAATAAAAAAGTTGCACATAGAGAAAATTAAAAATCAAAACTCTGTTAATGTCTATTAAACATAGAAACATATTTCCTAAGACTAAAAAATTGATTCTGATAGAAGAAATGAATGAAGACAGCAATTTCCATAGAAAAAACAGAAAACATTGTTATAAAACTATTCCACATGCCAAAAAAAAAGAAAAAAAAGATACAGTTAGTTTCACAGGGACATAACCAACCTTTAGAGGCTTCAAATATTTTGACCTTATTTGTGTTTATATGTAGAAATTTTAATATTGAGAAAAATGAAAAATTTCCCAAATCTTCTTGAAGGGAGATATAACAAAGATACCTATAAATGACAGTAAAATACATTAAAAGGAAATTACAAACCAGTACTAAAAAATATTGATGTAAATCTTCTCAATAAAATATTAACAGAGATATGTCAGTATCAGATTACTAAGTGGATGCAACATTACCACATGTGATTTATTCTAGGCATACATATTGAGCTCCATATTCATCAACCTTTAATATTACACATCATTTCAATAGATCTTAGGTTAAATTATGTAATCTTGATGGATCTTGAGTCTTTCACCAAATTAAAAAACATTCCTAATAAACACACACAAATAGACACAGAGAGGTACATTTATGACACGATATTTCACACTGTCTCCCACACACACATGACTTAGTCCTACATCCAGCACCTGAGCTAATGGGGCAGGGAGGAGGCCATGTCCACAGAGACCAGGAGTAGGTCAGTGTGAATTTATCTCATTATTATTTACCATCTATCTGCAAGTATCAAACTGTGCAATTGAACAAGAAGAAATGGACGGTTAGGTCTTCACATCGATGGGCATGGACACGTGCTCATTCCCAAAGCCCCAAATGGATGGTGAAGCCTGAGACACTCCGGGGCTGGGGCAGCAGGGACAGAAGACACCTCCCCGTGAGCAGAAAGAACAGGCATTGACACTGAGGACTCATGAGAGGGCGACTCAGCTCTGGAAACTTCTGGAAATAGGTAAATGACCAATGATGAAGATGCAGGATTCCACAGTCACAGTTCAGGTCTGAGGTGACCATGGCTGGAACCCTACCTTTGCCCCTGAGCATTAGTACAGAGTCTCCGTGTCCCCAGCTGAAGGGGAGCTGGCCTCTGTCTCCTTGAGACCTTTTGCTGCTTTGAGTGACTCTGAGGACACAAGGGAGAAGAGGAGCCTTCACTCCCAGGCGCTGACCCTGGATGAGTCTGGGCCCATGGAGGCAGCAGCAGAATCAGAAGGAGCAGAAGCCACAGGCGCGGCCTGAGCGAGCGCTGCTGGGCGTTCCCACTCCGGGCAGTAGAAAAAAGGGTTCTGTTCTCAGTTCCCCACAGGCCTGGAGCTCTGTGTGAACACCGAGGCTGCTGTCACAGAGGTGCACTGAGTATCAGCCTCATCCTAAGGCCTCAGCCCAGTGATGGTTAAAGAGCCAAAGGTGCAAGATCTGAGCCAGGTGATCAGACAGGACCCTGAAGGGCAACTCCTATAATGATAAATGCAGGATTAGGGGCCCTTTCCTGGTAGCACTTTATACCATCACCCATACTGGACATGAGTGATATTTCCTGATTCAGATGGGGCTGGATTCTGTGTACTTAGTTGTGCCCTAACCTGTCACAGAATCTGTCCCTAGAGCAGCCAAACCTTGATACCCAGAAACTGCTCAACTTGAGAAAATTACTCAATCTGTTGCCAACAAGGACAGACTTGGGGGCAGAATTCAAAGGATGTGGACACATTCTCTAGACAACATTTCCCTGCGATGGGTCTCAACCTTCACTTTTAGGTCGAACACTCAAAGAAGGCGGCTGTCTGGTCAGAGCAGTGGGGTCGGCTCAGGGAAGCCCCACTGCACAGGAAACAGCCCGTTCTTGTCTCACTTCCCCACAGGCCTGGAGCACTGCGGGAGCATCGAGATTGCTGTCCCATGCTGAGCAGTAATAATCAGCCTCGTCTTCAGCCTGGAGCCCACTAATGGTCAGGGAGGCCGAGTTGCCAGATCTGGAGCCAGAGAATCGGTTGGGGACCCCCGAGGGTCGACTGCTAGTATAATAGATGAGGGTTTTGGGGGCCGTTCCCGGGAGCTGCTGAAACCACTGCACACCGTATCTTCCGAAGTTGGAGCTGCTTCCAGTGCAGGAGATGGTGACACTCTGTCCCGGGGCCCCAGACACTGAGGACGGCTGGGTCAGCACAGACTGGGCCCAGGAGCCTGGAAGAGGGAGAGA
>NW_011889378.1:61487-63557 GCF_000151845.1 Pteropus vampyrus
GCAGGAGATGGTGACACTCTGTCCCGGGGCCCCAGACACTGAGGACGGCTGGGTCAGCACAGACTGGGCCCAGGAGCCTGGAAGAGGGAGAGATACAGAGATGGTGATGCTGGGTCTAGAGACAAGGGGAGGGAGTAGGGCCCTGTGTGGCCTCCGAGGGTCCCCTGCCCTGTCCTCATATCCAATCACCTATGCAGTGAGCGAGGAGGGTGAGGAGGAGAGGGGACCAGGCCATGGTGGAGATGATCACCGCGTCCTGCCTTCTGTGTCCCCACAGCTGAAGCAGAGCTTCCCCCAAGTCTCTCCCTCCTCTCTTCAAGCTCTGACAGAGGGAGGGTCCACTCATGCAAATGAGACCCCCAGCTTTTTGATCCCTCACTGGGCCCTTGTTCAGACCCCTCTCACTGACGGTGTAAGGGGTAGGCAGGGGCAGGGCTGTGTGGGGCCTGTGGGGCGAGGTTGTCACATCTGTGAGCCCTGAATAGAGGGCTCCAGGCAGTGCCAGGTGGTTTGACTCAGCTGGGGTCCCCCAGACTCCACAGAAACAGTCACTGAGTGCCCCCTGGTGCCCAGCCCCAGATGCATCACTCTGTGACATGGTGACTAGAGCCCATCAGAAACAGCTCCTGTTCCCTAAGGCTCTGTCTATCTCCCCCTGACTAAGGGCCAGGCCTCATGTCCCCTTATGTGGCCTCCCATCACCTGAGGGCAGTCTCTATGCTCTATTCAGAGTCCTCAGGGTGAGTCTGACCACAGATTCCTTGGCTGTTCTGTGGTCAGGACAGAGGTGGTGTCTCTTGTACAAACTCCTCATGGATCAGGACAATACAGAGCAGTGACCGTCCCCGTGGAGGCGAGTCCCCTTCTGTGCGGGACGCGGTTCTTCCCTTCGGTGTAATTCCTCCTTGTTAGATCGAGCCGTGTGTCTCCAGCACACGAACTGCTGGTTCCGTGTCCCCCCCAGAGACTCACGGCACTTTGTTTCACACCTGCTCCTTGACCAAGCTTCACCTCGCAACCGGTCTTCTTGTTAGTGTGTGAACTGAATTAAACATGGCACACGAGTCTGTGTCGTATGTGTATGAGTCAGATCTCTACATTTCTGAATCAGGCTCACGCTGATCCCAGCCTCCAGGACACAGAAGACGAGAGTGACCGTGACAGCACCACCTGGGTCCGGGACGCCTGCCATGAAGATTCTCAGCAATGACCCTGAGGTGACCTGGGGGAGCACTTACTTGGTGATGAGACGGGAAGGTACCAGAATCAGAATATGTGGCCAGAGATTCATTAGCTAGACCTCTGGGACTGTCCCCACTGAGAGAAGGGCAGGTGGAGGAGAGTTGCCCAGGTGAGGGTGGACAATGCTGTCACTGCAGCTGATAAACCTGTTGCACCCATGTTGCTCCCCGTGGCAGAAGGCGGCCAGACATGGAAGCTATGCTGCATTCGACCTTTTCTGAGACTACTGAATTTTAGATCGTAGCCTCACTGATGGAAGTGCCTGGGCTTTTTCGGAGTCTGATCTTTTTCAGAACAATGCAATGGTCAGGGAGGCAGATCTGGAACTTTGTGAGACAGGCGCCAGCTGGCCTGCGTGCCCTGCTCAGCTCCCAGTGTCCACAGTGCCACACCCAGCATGAACTGAGGATGAGGATGGAGGGCAGATCGATGCACATGGAGGGGCCAACTAGGGAAACCATCTTTCCTCTCCTCTCCTCTGTGGACCCAGATCTCTCAGCCATGTGGTCAGCATGTGATGGACTCTGCTCCAGCTGCACAGACAGGCCCTGTGTTTCCAGGACCAGTGAGACAGTCCTTGGTCGGTGATTATGCCGGGGAGACACTGTGAGTGACCTGGTCCGGTGCTCGTGAAGGCCAGGGCTCCAGATTGATGGATCGGGAGGCTGAGTCTCTCTCACCTGGAAGGTTTGTTGTGGGGATGAGACGCCCGCAACTGCATGAGCATTTAGTTCCCAGGAAAGAAATCAGCCTGGTGACACGGGTGTCATGGGGAAGGGACATCTCAAATAATGCTCAGAGAAGGGGGAAAACCCAGCAAGATCCTCC
>NW_011889378.1:63607-64676 GCF_000151845.1 Pteropus vampyrus
AAATCAGCCTGGTGACACGGGTGTCATGGGGAAGGGACATCTCAAATAATGCTCAGAGAAGGGGGAAAACCCAGCAAGATCCTCCACTCGTCATCTGGAAAAGAAACATCCCTGGGTCACCACTGAACAAGAAGGGAGACTGTGGTCAAGGTTTCCATCACAGACGTGACCTTGGAACCTAATCTTCATGCCCTGGCCGGTGAACCTTCTTCAAGGAGGTGCAGCTACTCACCTCCCACTCTGTTCCCAAAGACCAGCTCTAAACCTTTTCCCATCCCCCATTCTTTCCCTCTTCCCTCCAAAACCACGCAGAATCGGACCTTTCTTCTCTACCTCACCTGCACCATCCCTTACCCAGGACTCGAGCTTCATCTTTGTACCAAATCCACAGAACACTCAAGGTCCCTGACTATATTCCCACGTCCCCATCATTCATCCTCTGCAGCAGCGGGACTTCGGAGACTTAATCAGATTCTGTATCTTTCTTGTCACATCATCTAGGTTCCCAGCCCCCGCCCCCATCTGAGTCCAACACATAGTAAGTGCTCAATAAATGGTGTAGACGGGTGGGCCCCTGAATAGTCAGCTGTCCTGAGTGAGACACAGCTGTCCCTGGTTCTGTCCTGACTCGTCATGGATTCTTCCCAGGGCAGCTGCCTCTGACATTGGGGACTGTCTACTGGCTGGGAGATAATTAGATCATGTGCTGCTGCCAAGGACAGGATTCGGTGGCCTAAAATGAGAGGACAGGGCTATATGTTCTAAACTATGTTCACTGAAATGAGCCTGAGGTCATGGATTTGGCTAAATAAACAAACGAACAGGGATGTGTAAACTCCACACTTTGGGATTGTCCAAGAATCCGGGAGAGATTGGAGCATTTTCCATGTAGGCCTGTCCCGTGAATCTGCTCCTCTCGGACCAGACCAACCTGACCACACCCAGCACCCAGGAAGGGCCATCTGATTTTGCACGTGGATCTCTGTGATGCCACCACCCACAACAGGAGAATGAGTAAGTCCCTCCATGGGGTTGGAGACTGAGATCTTCATTGTCTCTACACAGTGAA
>NW_011889378.1:66303-66615 GCF_000151845.1 Pteropus vampyrus
GGTTCCTCAGACCCCAGTTTTCCCCTTTGCCGGCTCCCTACCCTGAATCCCACTCTGCATGCTCAGGTGTCGGGCCAGCTTTCTGTACGTCAGTCCACCTGGGCCTGGGTCCTCACCATCATCTCACATCTCAGTGCCTCGTCTGTCGAACACACTGTCCCTCGGTCAGCCCTGAAGTCAGGAGCTCAAGCGGGATGGGGACATCTCTGCTGTGACACCTGGAAGAGCAGAGACCATGTTCTGGAAAAGGATCCACCTGCTCGGATATTCCTGGGCTCTGATGAAGATGAAACTTGGGACAGGTGCATCTTC
>NW_011889378.1:66774-67163 GCF_000151845.1 Pteropus vampyrus
GGAACAAAGGCCTGAGCAGCCTGAGGTTTTTGTCCCACTTCCCCATCTGCGCGTGTCACTGTGCGAGCACCACTGTGCCAGAGTAAACAGTAATATTCGGCCTCGTCCTCAGGCTGGGCCCCCGTGATGGTGAGGGCGGCTTTGTTCCCAGAGATGGATCCGGAGAAGCGACCAGGAATCCCAGAGGGGCGGCTGTTTGTGTTGTAGATAAGCGTGCGGGGAGCCCGGCCTGGGGTCTGCTGGTGCCAGCCGGGGTAGTTACTGGTGGAGACGGACCCAGAGCTAAGGCCACAGGTGAGTGTGACCGTCCCTCCAGGAGACACTGACAGCGATGGCTCCTGGGTCACCACAGTCTGAGAATTCACCCCTAAACACAACAGGAGAGACGC
>NW_011889378.1:67351-67682 GCF_000151845.1 Pteropus vampyrus
TCAGGGAGGAGCTTCCTCTGGGAGGAGCTTTTCTCTCTGAGGGAACATGCTGATGCGGGCTGACCACCACCTCTTCACGTCTGCTGTCCCCCAGAGTCCAGGTGCATTGTCACCCAGAGACGGTGCACATAGCCTACTCTTGGCACAAATTCTCTATCTGGGCCAAGTTGAATTTTTCTTCTGATACAATGGATTCTTCTTGCTCTTATGTTGAATCCTTTGTGCAACGATCAGCTATGAACATAATTCGATTACTGTAATTTTCAAACCTGATACTGTTCCTGTTGGGTTGGACTCCACCGATTTTCTAAAATAAGAAAAGGAGTTCAGG
>NW_011889378.1:67732-68020 GCF_000151845.1 Pteropus vampyrus
GGGAGGTTTTTGAATGAGTCCGGTGCTGGGACCTCACAATGACCAATGACTGAATGATGCCTGAGACACTGAGAAAGATTGGTTGAGGTTTTTTGTCAAATCAGCATCCTCATGTCCCTGGTGACATCAATCCCAAATTTCATCTCTGGAAACACAAGGGCTCAACAATGAGATGGGTGTGTTCACCTCCTGGCCCCATCGATCCAGCTCATCCCAAATCAAACCCCATTCCTAGGAACATTTCTTTCTCCTTAGTGAAATTCCTTCTCGTCTTCTTTGACAGAGATT
>NW_011889378.1:69244-70055 GCF_000151845.1 Pteropus vampyrus
ATGTGTGTTTGTAATGAGAGCAAAATGTCCTCAGGGAAAATGTGTTGGTTTCCTTGATTACTTCTGTCGCTTCTCAGGTGCCCTTGAAAATGACCCTGACAGGACTTTTTATTTTGACCCTGATATGTTTAAGCTTCTTTTACTCTAGGTCTGTAATTTTTCTCATCTGAGGATTGAGAGGGAGAGAACATTACTGTGAACACAACTCCTATTCTTTAGAGCGGTTCTTCCTCCATTTCTGGCCTAGGAAACTCTCAGGATGTGTCCCAGTCTGCCTCGGGCCTGCTCAAGTCCATTTGTTAAGAAATCTATGGATTTAATGGAGGTGGGATTGATAAGGATTAGGTCTAAAATACTGACAGCTACTAAATCTCATCCCAGACAGAGAACCAGAGAGGTTGCAAAACTACGAGAAGTCCCGGGTTGAAGTGGGGAGAGTGAACCGCTGAGGGTCTGACAGCCACGCCCTTAATGGGGGGCGTCTCACGGGTCCTGGGGGTCAGGATCCCCTCAGAGAGTGATCTCAAGAGAGAGACTCTGCCTTTCCTGACATTTCGTGGCTCAGGGAATGAGCAGCAAAGCCTGGCCAGGAGCAGGAAGGGACATGCACAGGCTTGACAGGGGGCCACAGGGGGCTCCTAGGTAATAGATACTCACATTCTGCTTTCCTTGTCACCCTACTCAATAAGTGTGAGGCAAATTTTGGACTCAGGGGTACGGGAAGGTGGCCACCGGCCACAGGTTGGGTGCAGACCTGAAAAAGTAATCATCACTTTGAGTTCTTGACAAAGACATGAGATTGAATTACATG
>NW_011889378.1:70105-71474 GCF_000151845.1 Pteropus vampyrus
CACAGGTTGGGTGCAGACCTGAAAAAGTAATCATCACTTTGAGTTCTTGACAAAGACATGAGATTGAATTACATGGATGCCTTGTGGTCAGATCCTGAGCTGGGTCCTTTGGCATCAGCCTCCTGTTGACCCTTCCATTGCTTATCCAGAAGAAATCTGAGCCATTATGAGAAAGTTTCCGCCTGTGAAGAGGTGACCAGGCTGAGAACTTGCAGTGAAATATAGCTCAGCCATCCTCAAAGTCTCAGACCCTTGGAAATTTTTTAGATCCTCAAGGGGTGGTGACCACTTTAGCAGGAGAGTCATCCCTGATGTGAAGTTAGATGCAGGAAGGGACCAGAGTGTGATGGTCCCACAGGAGGAGAGGGAGGACGATGTCTCCGGTCCTCCAGGGTCTGGAGCACTGTGCCAGGATCACCCACGTCTGGTCCTAATGAACAGCCTCTTCTTGGGACAGGGTCTAGGAGACCCTCGGGATCCATTTCTTGCCAGAGGATTCATTTTGCGTGGCTCTGAGAAAGAACTCCAGGTACCACGTCTCTGGGGTTCCTGCCAGGATGTTTTGTTGCCGGGCTGTACTGTGTGTCTCTGTGATGCTGCTTTTTCTGCTGTAGACGAAGTTATTCCTGAGACCTGACCCCACACTAGGATGGATGTGTCAGCACAGCCTGGGTGCAGGAGTCTCACTGATTTGAAAGACAAAGGGATGTGAGATTTGGGTCCCTGCTCACTTTGTCCACGGTCTAACAGACTTGAGGATCCAGTGCGCAGAGTGTGGGTTTGCCAGAGAGGTTGGTGAATGAGGAGCAATTGCAAAAAGATAAAGTCACCAGGTGTGGGATCTGAAGACGACCTGAGAAGGAAGCCCCGCTGTCTCCGTGTGAGGTGTGGTGGGAAGACTGTAAGGAAATGAGCTACACGCCCATTTCTCACGCCCGCACTTGATCACATGAGCAACACTCGGTGCTCCCACGAGCACTGCTACAGGGGGACACTGACTGTGGGTCCGGGGTGCTGACTCTCATCTCCCGGGCCTGGGGCAGTGAGGAGGACGGGGACCTCGCATGGTGCTGGTCAGTGGTGTTTGGCTCCATCCTCAAGTGGTAACCAGGAGCTTCTGCTGTAGGTGACAACAAAGAGAAGCAAAGTTCCAGAGGACATCGCTGTTTCAATGTGTGCAGAGTTTTGATGATGTGAAGAGACTCTAATTCTGATGTTTCAGAATCACACTGTTCTAGCCACCGTCATAGCTACTCCCAGGGCATAGCTTCTCCCAGTAGCTGTTCGCTTTCTGTCCTAGGTCCCAGCCCCCTAAAGAAGGTGAATCTGCAAGGAGAGAGGCAAGGACCTATGAGGACAGGACAGTGTC
>NW_011889378.1:72045-72357 GCF_000151845.1 Pteropus vampyrus
CAGACGCGGGCAGGTCACAATTCTCGTAGGTTGAAATTCCTTTCACAGGTTTTCTTAGAGATGCCAATTTTTTTCTAAAATCCACCACCATTGCAAGTATATTATTCCCAAAGTCATTGCAATGATCGTTTTGATCAGTCCGGGGAGAACTCTACTCTTAACCACATCGAGTGTTTCAACTCATAAGCTAGAATTATCTGTGCATTTATTTATTTCATTTATCTTAGAATGTTTTACAGATTTCCATGCATAAATATTTTAAATTCTGTCAAATTGTCCTAAAGTATTACATGTGTGTGATGCTGTTGTCGG
>NW_011889378.1:75217-76514 GCF_000151845.1 Pteropus vampyrus
GGGGTTCCTGACCAATGGGCCAGGGAGGGCGAGTCTCTAATTCTGGGGGTTTGGTGAGTGGATGGATGCCTGAGACCACAAAGGCATTCTGTCCCCAAGTGAGAAATCAGGCCGGGACACCGTATTTTGGTTTGTTTGTCCTCTCCTCTCCCGGACAGTGTCATCTCCATGAGTGTGGGATACTTCCTGTCTCTTCTGGAGTGTATTCTTTGCTCCTAGACTCAAGTCAGGCACATAGTAGTTAACTGGTGTGGATGCACATCATCTGCATAGAGACTCTCCTGAGTCAGACACAAGTGGACTCTGGGTTCTGGGTTTTGTTTTGTTTTGAACCCTCGATACAGACTGAACTGTGTCCCCTCAAAATCCTACATGGAAATCTTAACTTCCAATGTGATAGTCTCTGGAGACCAGGTCTAAATGAGGTAACTGAGGTAAAGGAGCCCATGTGGGTGGTGGCCTAATCGGCAGGCGGGTTTCTTTATGAGAAGAGGAGGAGAAACCAGGGGTGAGCGCACACAGAGAGAAGGCCGTGTGAGGACTCGGGGAGAATGCAGGCGTCTGCTGGCCAAGGAGCGAGGCCTCAGGAGAGACCCACCTGCCCACACCTCTGCCTTGGACTCCCCGCCCTCAGGCCTGTGAGAACACACTTTTCTGCTGGTTCAGTCTCCCAGTCTGTGGATTAAGCTTCAGCAGCCCTGGCGCCAGCACAGCCCTCATGGACTCTGTCCCCAGGGCAGCCCATCCCGCATCTAAGAATTTCTACTCTGATACAGAAAATCAGTCAATCTGTTGCCAACAAGGACAGGCTTTGGGGACAGATTTAGAGAGGACAAGGGCATGTTATCTAGACAAAGTCCCTGGGGTGGGTCTCACCTCACTTTTTGGTCAAGCAAATAAGGCAGCTGTCTGGTCAGAGCAGTGGGGTCGGCTCAGGGAAGCCCCACTGCACAGGAAACAGCCGGTTTTTGTCTCACTTCCCCACAGGTCTGGAGCACTGTGTGACCACTGAGATTATCGTCCCATGCTGAGCAGTAATAATCGGCCTCGTCCTCAGCCTGGAGCCCACTAATGGTCAGTGAGCCTGAGTTGCCAGACTTGGAGCCAGAGAATCGGTCGGGGACCCCTGAGGGTCGTCGGTTATTATAATAGATGAGTGTTTTGGGAGCTGCTCCAGGGACCTGTTGGTGCCAGTTAACACTATTGCCACCCCCGATGTTGGAGCTGCTTCCAGTGCAGGAGATGGTGACACTCTGTCCCGGGGCCCCAGACACTGAGGACGGCTGGGTCAGCACAG
>NW_011889378.1:77644-79546 GCF_000151845.1 Pteropus vampyrus
CTCTCCCGATCTTGAAAATGTGGATGTGTGTAGAAGCGACCTCCGTGTGGACTGTGCTGGGTGGTGTGACAGGCTGGTTGGGGTCAGGGCAGACACTGTGTCCCCTGGGGTGCCAGCTGCCCTGCAGGAGCGGGCTCAGGGCAGATGTGTGTGCATGCGTGGTGGAGCTCTATGTTCCTGCTGGAGTGAATTCTTGTGGGGTGTCCTGCAACGTGCCACGGAGGCCATACATGCTGGAGAGAGCACCTGGGTAGAGTGCCCACCTGTGCTTTCCAGGTGGAGAGGAGATGAAACAATGGCCTCCCCTCCTCGTCTGACCCTGGAGCCCTCCTTCCGCGCCCAGAGCTTCCCCAGCCCCACCTTCTCTGTGTGGGCCTCTCCTGCGCTGTGCAGAAGCTGTGCAGTTGGCCCTCAGCGTCTCTCAGGAGAATTGTCCTCAGTGTCGCTGAGCATTCACTGTGTCCTGGGAGGGGATGAGCTCAGCATCTTCCTGTGCCGCCATCCTGGACCCGATCCTGTTAATAGATTGTTTAATAACGTTTGCATGATTATTTAATTTCTCATCATCTGTATTTGAGAGGCTCAATGCATGTCAGACAGAATGTTTCGTGTTAATTTCTGCTCTAATCACCAAATGCGCCTCTGACAGGTTAGATGAAAAATATTCTATGTTTAAAGTATGGAAACCAATTCCAATGTGTGAAGGGTGGAGGTTATGAGAAATTCGACCCTTACGATTCAACTGGAATCTGCCACCATCTACCTGGCGATGGCATCCGGTTCCACAGGTAAAGGGTTCAGTCCCACCAGACTGCCCTCATCCACCACAAGCCCACCCTCAACTTAAGAAGCCAGTCACAAATCCAAGTTATTACATTTGCTCCTGACCGACCAACTATCGATGGAAAGTCCAATGACCCCTCCCCACTGCCTTGGGTCTGAGTCATTTGTTAGAGGAGCTCACAGAACTCAGAGAAGCATTTTACTTGCAATCAGTTGATTATGAAAGAGATGCATAAGGTGGGCTGCGGGGAAGGGCTGTGGCCCTCTCTAGGCACCAGACTCTTCACCATCTCCGTGTGGTCACCAACCCAGACGCTTGCAGGACCCAGACCCTATGGGTGTTTATGAAGGCTGCATTACTTGGACATGGTTGATGTACACTGGCCATGGAAAGCCATTGACCTGTAGACCTTCTATCCTCCGTCGTGGTCAGGAGACCATGACTGAGAGCTCCAACTCTCTAAGCACACGATTGGCCCTCCTGGCCACCAGCTCTCTCTCTCTGGTGAGTCCCAAATTCACCTTATTAACGAACAAAAGACTCCTTTATAGCTCCGGTCACTTTGGAAATTCATGGATTTCAGGAGCTCTGTTCCAAAAATGGGATGAAGGCCAAAGATATATTTATTATGGTAAATCATAGTATCACATATGTGTATATGCTACATGCACATTTTTACATATTTATGCATATGCATATAAATACACATGCATACACATTTATGTAATTTTTGAGATGGGTAGGAGGGTCTAAAATTTATTAGAAAAGGAAATAGAGAAAACATAATTAAAAAATCCAAAAACACCAAAGCATTGCCTTTCACAGGTCACTATAACTATTCATACTTATCAGAAATGCAGTCTAAAGAATGACAAAGGACATAGCATTTGTTACATATTTCATCATCAATACTCTGGGAAGTCATAGAACTAGCAAGAACCCTGACATCTGTCATCCCTACACATTGTCTCTTGGCATTTGAGGCACCAAAGTTCACAATGCCTTTTGTCATGAAGAAGGTCCGGGTGGCAGTTTGGAGCCAGTGGTGAAGTGAGAATCGGGAAGCTGCACGTGGCAGAAGAACCAGGGACGGGGAGGAGCAGAGAGTGTCTCCCCTC
>NW_011889378.1:79596-81012 GCF_000151845.1 Pteropus vampyrus
AATCAGTCAATGTGTTGCCAACAAGGACAGGCTTTGGGGACAGATTTAGAGAGGACAAGGGCATGTTATCTAGACAAAGTCCCTGGGGTGGGTCTCACCTCACTTTTTGGTCAAGCAAATAAGGCAGCTGTCTGGTCAGAGCAGTGGGGTCGGCTCAGGGAAGCCCCACTGCACAGGAAACAGCCGGTTTTTGTCTCACTTCCCCACAGGTCTGGAGCACTGTGTGACCACTGAGATTATCGTCCCATGCTGAGCAGTAATAATCGGCCTCGTCCTCAGCCTGGAGCCCACTAATGGTCAGCGAGCCTGAGTTGCCAGACTTGGAGCCAGAGAATCGGTCGGGGACCCCTGAGGGTCGTCGGTTATTATAATAGATGAGTGTTTTGGGAGCTGCTCCAGGGAGCTGTTGGTGCCAGTTAACACTATTGCCACCCCCGATGTTGGAGCTGCTTCCAGTGCAGGAGATGGTGACACTCTGTCCCGGGGCCCCAGACACTGAGGACGGCTGGGTCAGCACAGACTGGGCCCAGGAGCCTGGAAGAGGGAGAGACACACAGATGGTGATGCTGGGGCTAGAGACAAGAGGAGCAAGCAAGGCCCCACGTGACCTCCCACGGTCCCCTCCAATGTACCCTATCCAATCACCTGTGCAGTGAGCGAGGAGGGTGAAGAGGAGAGGGGACCAGGCCATGGTGGAGATGATCACCGCGTCCTGCCCTCTGTGTCGCGACAGCTGAAGCAGAGCTTCCCCCAAGTCTCTCCCTCCTCTCTTCAAGCTCTGACAGAGGGAGGGTCCACTCATGCAAATGAGACCCAAAGCTTTCTGATCCCTCACAGGGACCAGGGTCAGGCCCCTCTGCCTGAAGGTGTCAGGGGGTTGAAAGGGGTGGGGCTGTGTGTGACCTGGCCGGTGGATGGTCATAGCTGTGAGCCTGAGCAGAGGGCACCAGACAATGCCAGGTGGCTGTCCCAGCTCTGAATACACTTAGTTCAAGAGCAGGCCCTGAGCGCCCCCTGGTGTCCACGTCCAACACACTATTGTGTGACTTGGTGCCCAGAGCCCTTCAGAGACAGCTCCTGCCTCCCCACTGCTCTGTCCCTTGTCCCCCTGCCTGAGGTCCACGATAGCTGTCACTTCATGTGGCCTCCCCACCACCTCAGCAAGTCTTCATGCTCTACTCAGACTACAGGGTGTGTCTGTCTCCAGCTCCCTTGACTGTAAAGTTTGTTTTTTTCTCGTTACTTCATTTGGAGCATATTCCCAAGTCTTCTCAGTATTTTGACTTCCAATATTTTGTCCTAGAATTAGACAAAATAGTATCTCTCCCAATCTTGAAAATGTGGATGTGTGTAGAAGCGACCTCCGTGTGGACTGTGCTGGGTGGTGTGACAGGCTGGTTGGGGTCAGGGCAGACA
>NW_011889378.1:84517-85868 GCF_000151845.1 Pteropus vampyrus
CATCAACCCTGTCCTCAGACTGGAGTCCAAGGGTTGTCAAGGAGAGCTGAGGATATCAGGATGGGACCCCGGATTGTCAATCAGAGCCCTCCAAAATCTCAATCCTAGAAGTTCTTTCTGGGAGCGCTTGTGATGGGAACCCCCAATGTGTCTGCTGCTCCCTCTTCAGGAGAAGGCGAATTCTGCATCTGGGCCTTCTCCACAGCTTCATGGAGTGAAGTGACTTTAATCGAATGTTCTGTTCCCTGATCGTCTTTAGGCATCCATCTATACCCTGGACTGTAGACAAGCTTCCATGGGATAGGAGAGGGGGAAGGACACAGGCAGTCCCTGTGGACGCAGGAAAATCCATCATCACAGGCCCCATGGCACTGAGTGTTGTCAGCAAGGAAAGTCACATCCATGGGACCGACTTCACTCACGTTCCCTGGAGCAGGCTCTGGGTTCATCTACCACTTCAGGCCCCAGCTCCTCTCATGCCCAACCCCCCTCTCCCTGACTTCACACCTGAAAGCTTGGGCAGCTGACCCTGGGCCAGGGTAGCTCTGTGCCTGGAATTCCTCCCGGATCTCACATCTCAGACCTCGTCCCTGGGACACAGGGCTCCGTGGACACTTCTGAGCATAGGAACCTGGAAGGGTCTCCCAGTGCCCCCTGCTGGCTAAGAACCCACAGCCTCCAGCCCATTTCACATCTCCAGCTCTCCTGGAAGGGCTTCTGATTTTCGCAGGTGGATCTTTCTGATGTCACTACCCAGGGCAGTAGAATGAGAAGGTCCCATCTGTGATGATGGGCCTGAGCCATTAATTTTTCCAGGTCTCTAATGACCTCCAGAAGCCAAAGGAAATGCTGTGTTGTCAGATATTTTGGGATTATTCGATACTTGACAGTGCTGTGCCTTGCCCCTGGTGTCATTACTGACACATGACCACCCTGAACCTCCAGGTCAATGCCTAAACGTCCGCAGAGAACCCTGTTAGTTCATACCTGGTCGTAATTCCACCTGGGTCACCCTGACGTGTGGAAATATGTGGTTGGAGCTTTGCTGGTGTCAGGGTCCCGGCTGGTTCCCCAGGCCCCACTGCACACGTCGTGGCTTTTTCGGTCTGTCTTTTCCAGGACATAACACTGTCAGGAACAGAAATGTCTTGTGTTTTTGAGAACATCCGTGGTTCTCCTTCTCCTTGAATGTTATTCTGGCAATAATTACTTCCTTTAAATCGTCTGATAGAATAAGTCTATATTTTAGTTTAGTTTTATTATATTGTCGTAAAGTGAATACTACATCAGAGGAGTGCTCCCCGCTTCTGGAAAGCCCCGGCTGTCCCCGAGTGAGGTGTGGGCGGGAAGA
>NW_011889378.1:87820-88155 GCF_000151845.1 Pteropus vampyrus
TGAGAATATATGAACAACAAATCAATCTAAAAGTTGAAAAGAAGACAAGGATGTGACATTGTCAGGACTACTGGTCCAAGGAAAGCAGGTGCTACATGAGATCTGACAACACAAGTCACGACGGAGCTGGACTTGGTCACAGACACCAGCAGGGGTGACTGCAACAGGCATGGAGAGCACAGAGGTTTTTGTCTCACTTCCTTCTGGGACTGTAGCACTGTGTTAGTGTTAGAGTTGCCATCCCATGTGCTACAGTAATAGTCAGCCTCATCCTCAGGCTGGAGCCCGGAGATGAGCAGAAGCCCTGCGTTGGCCGAGGTGTCTTTGGATCCAGA
>NW_011889378.1:88205-89926 GCF_000151845.1 Pteropus vampyrus
TCCCCAGCAGGCCTGGCTTCCCACGATATCCACGCCCACAAGATCAGGTAAGAGACACCCCATGAGTGGCAGGGACATCCCCACGGGCTTTCTGAGTGAGGCAGCTATCAGAGGACACTCATTATCTGAGAAGGGCCTTCAGATTGTCTTCCCAGGAACTATGGACGCAGGTTCCATTTCTAACTGGTGGAAATGCAGTTGGAGTCAGAGGCCCTGAAATCACATGGTCCCCTCTTCCACGCAGAGCCTTTGTGGTCCTGATTCTCAACAAACAAGGTACAGGTCACAGGGTCATTCATTGGATAGAGGTGATAATCACAACCATGTCACGTTACAGGTGACATTACAGGTGTCTGGGTACACATTACTGGTGACAGCACAGCTTCAGTGCCTCGTGACACCCAGCCCAGGCTGGCTGCACCCACACTGCGCGTCACCCCTCAGGGCAGCGTCCCATCACCTGGTCTGTGCCTCCTCTGGGACAAGTCTCATGAAACTGGAGAAGGATTGTTTCATTTATGGTTTTTTTTTGTACTATTTCCATTTCTTTCCTGAACTTTCCTACCTCATCCTTCATTGCGTGGACATTTTAACTTAACAAGATTGCAAGCAGTTTTTCATTCGGTTTGGGAAAATTTTATCATAACTACATTGTATATGTCAACCCACAAACTACTAAGATGTAATCAATTTTACTTCATTGTCTCACAATTGTTTGTAATTTTTAGTGTTCAAGGTTTTTCTATTTTCTCAGATTTATCTCTAATATTTCATATTGACGTTGTTTTCAATGGTATTATGTTTTTAATTGTTATAATTCACTCATAGTATCTACAATAAACTTCATTTCTGCTTGATGGTTGTTCATAACATGGAATTAATTTGAAGTGCTCACACCAGAAGCAAATCTTAGGCACTCCTGGACCCTGAGCTGGGCAAGACCAGAATCAACCCGATTTGACATCCTCAGCTGTGTCTACCAGGAGATATTTATCTCTGAGTAAGGAATTTTTGCCTGTGAAAACATGAACACCGTGAGATTACATGGACAACAAATCAATCTAAAAGTTGAACTGAAGAGAAGGACAGGACATTACAGAACTACTGGTCCAAGGAAAGCAGATGCTGCATGAGATCTGACAACACAAGTCACCACAGAGCTGGACTTGGTCACAGACACCAGCAGGGGTGACTGCAACAGGCCTGGAGAGCACAGAGGTTTTTGTCTCACTTCCTTCTGGGACTGGAGCACAGTGTGAGTCTTAGAGTTGCCATCCCATGTGCTACAGTAATAGTCGGCCTCATCCTCAGTCTGGAGCCCGGAGATGAGCAGAAGCCCTGCATTGGCCGAGGTGTCTTTGGATCCAGAGAATCGGCTGGGGACCCCGGAGCCCTGGTACTTATCGGAGTCTGACTTATAGACCAGGAGATACCGGGGAGGGCTCCCTGGCTTCTGCTGATACCAGCGTATCCAGTAGCCACCAACACTGAATCCACTGCTCAGGGTGCAGGTGAGTCTGGCTGATGCTCCCAGAGATGCAGAGAGGGAGGCCGGCTGAGTCAGCACAGGCTGGGAGAGGGAACCTGCAAACACAGACACTCATGGCTCATTCGGCAAGAATCGGGAACATTTCTCAGGCTTCTGAACCAGGTGGGAGTGAAGCTGGAGGGTGCCTGGGTCCCTAGGCCTGTCCCTACCTGTGCAGTGAGAGAGGAGCACG
>NW_011889378.1:91401-93182 GCF_000151845.1 Pteropus vampyrus
TCTGGCGTGTACACGTAAATCATGCCTTGCTGAACGGTCTCCCATGACGCAGCTATGCCGCGGTGCCTTCATCCATTCACCTGGTACAGGCATTTGGGTTGTTTCCATATTAGGACTATTATACATAACGTGTTATTTATATTACAAATAAATAAATACGTCTATGTATATGTGTTAATATATATAACTTTTAATAGCTTGGATATTTGACATATTAATATAAATTCTTATGGATGACTAAAGCTGCTATACATATTTGTAAAAAATGCATTGCATTGATATGCACTTTAATTTTTCTTAGGTAAATATAATAGCTGAATTACATGGAATGCATACATTTAACCTTTTTAGAAACTGCCAAACTGTTTTCCAAAGTGGTTTATGGATTTCACACTCCCACCAGCAGTCTGTGTGTGTTTTGGGGCCACCTCCTGGCCAAAATGGTGTATAGTCAGAGTTTTTATTTGGCCGATTCTCATATATGTGTAGTCATTTTTTTTTCTTTTAATTTACATTTCCGTATTGTGTAATGATACAAAACATCTCCTCATGAGCTTATTTGCCATCATATATTGTCTTTGGTGCAGTGTCTGCCCTAGTTTAATGAAATTGTCTTCTAACTCTGGAATTGTAGGAGTTCTCTATCTATTATAGATACGAGGCGTTTATCATAGATATGACTTTGCAGACATATCCTCCCAGTCTACCACTTGTCTGGTCATTCTCTTAACGCGCCTTTCAAAGAGGAGGGAATTTAAACTTTGATCAAGTCCTAATTACCAATTTATTTTTTATGGTTTGTGCATAGTTCGATCTCATAGTAGTTGTATTATTACTTTTCCTCATAACTTATATTGTTGAGGGCTTTTTTAATTTGCATATTGGCCCCTTGTACATTTTCCATTATGGGCTGTTTTTTGAGATCTTTTGCCCATTTTAATGGGTCACTTGTCCTTTTATATGAAGCTGCAGAGATCATTAATACACTTTTGAATCAAGCATTTTCTCACACATATGTTTATAAAGCCTGGGCACTGGGTGAGGAGGCGGGGGAGAAGTGTCCAGGCCATGGTGGACACACTTAGGCCCACCGAGGAAACACAGCAGAACCAGAGCTGCCCCAATCCTGTGTGTCTTATGTCACCCAAATTCCAAGAGATGTAGGGCTGCCTCAGTGCTATTTGGGCACCATCTGTCCTGAGACCCCCAGGAACTGGTAGGGGGTCACACCCAGTGGATCCTGACTGCTAAGCACTGAGCAAGGGCCCCAGACAGGAAGCCAGGGCAGGTTGTAAGCATGTTTCCTGGGCCCACAGCGCCCCCTGCTGCCCAGAATGCAGATGCAGCCAGGTTCGAGATGAGAACAGAACCTGGAAAGGACCCAGGTGCTCATCAGAGCCAACACCCCACCTGCCCTCTGAGAGGAAGGGTGGTGACCTAGCATTGAGACCCCACCTCTGTACCACAACACAGCCCCCCTTCAACCAAGGGCCTCTTCAACATTGACTTGTCCGGACTGGTCTCCAAAAGTTTAGAATAACCTACGGAATGGGCCATAGGGAAGAGACCCCTCACAGGGAACCTGCCCTGTGTTTGCTAAAGCAGAAGGACAAAGAACCAACGCGATCAACCACAGCAGCATCATGTACGAGCCACAGGAAGCTTGGTTCACTCCTGTGTCGGCCCTAATTCCCCATGGGAATGATTGAGGGGCTCCGTCCTGTAATCTTCTCTATCCTCCTCCCTTTTGGCCCCTAATGGGGAGGACGCCCTTCATAAGA
>NW_011889378.1:96590-96880 GCF_000151845.1 Pteropus vampyrus
TGAGGCTGCTGTCCCAGAATAAATGCCATAATGGGCATCACTGTTGACTGGAGCCCTGAGTGGTCAGGGGGCTATAATGCCCACGGGTATAGAGACTCACCCTGGAATCCTGAGCATTGACTCAGCCCAGTGGAGCACGTGTTCAGGGCATGTCGGCTGCCCTGACAACAGGACCCACGTCACACCCATGTCGTTGGTGTTTCCTGCTGAGAGAGGTTCTACCCACTGAGATTTTGACCCTCAGGATGCCTGTGTCAGCACTGGTCAATCCCTGACTTCTGGATGGACAA
>NW_011889378.1:96930-97184 GCF_000151845.1 Pteropus vampyrus
GCTTGGTTCTTCACGTAGACAAAGGCCTGAGGCTGAGTCTAAGAGTTTGCCCCTGGGGTTGAGGAGCCACTGCTGGGACCTCACTGACCTGGGAGTGAGAGACTCTGCCCAGCCCAGATAGGACACAGTTGCTGAGTCCCCATCATCAAAGATAGGCAAGAAGGACCCTGCCCTGGAGAATTTGCAGATTACACAGCAGGGTCCCAAAGGTCAGGCCCTGGGAGAGATCCACAGCCCCCCTGATGTCCACTGGC
>NW_011889378.1:97735-99924 GCF_000151845.1 Pteropus vampyrus
CGTGTGCACGTGGGAATCCATCACCCCAGTCAAGGTAATAAATATATCTGTCACCCTAGAAAGCGTTCACATGTCCCTTTGACGTCCCTCCCTTCTGCCACTCCTGCCCCAATTCCTAGGCAATGCCTGATCGCCTTTTGTCAGTAGAAGATAGTGTACATTGCATAGAATTTTGTGTAAACCAAATGTTATTCTTCCTGTTTTTCCAGCTTCCTTCAGGTAGCATAATGTGTCGAGGTCTAAGCGTGTCTGGCGTGTACACATAAATCATGCCTTGCTGAACGGTCTCCCATGACGCAGCTATGCCGCGGTGCCTTCATCCATTCACCTGGTACAGGCATTTGGGTTGTTTCCGTATTAGGACTATTATACATAACGTGTTATTTATATTACAAATAAATAAATAGATTTTTTATGTTTATACGCTAATATAAATAACTGTTAATAGCTTAGATATTTGAAATGTTAAGGTAAATTCATAAAATTTATGTATATTATAAATGACTAAAGCTGCTATACATATCTGTTAACAACGCATTGCATTGATGTGCACTTTAATTTTTCTTGAGTAAATATAATAGCTGAATGACATGGAATGCATACATTTAACCTTTTTAGAAACTGCCCAACTGTTTTCCAAAGGGGTTTATGGATTTCACACCCCCACCAGGAGGTTGCAAGAGTTTTGGGGCCACCTCCTGACCAAAATGGTGCATGGTCAGAGTTTTTATTTGGCCCTTTCTCATATATGTGTAGTCATTATTTTTTGTATTAATTTGCATTTCCATATTATGTAATGATGCCAAACACCTCCTCGTGAACTTATTTGCCATCATATATTGTCTTTGGCGCGGTGTCTGTCCTAGTTTAATGAAATTGTCTTCTAACTGTGGAATTGTAGGAGTTCTCTATCTATTATAGATACGAGGCGTTTATCATAGATATGACTTTGCAGACATATCCTCCCAGTCTACCACTGGTCTGGTCATTCTCTTAACAGTGCCTTTCAAAGAGGAGGGAATTTAAACTTTGATCAAGTCCAAATTACCAATTTATTTTTTATGGTTTGTGCATAGTTCGATCTCATAGTAGTTGTATCATTACTTTTCCTCATAACTTATATTGTCGAGGGCTTTTTTAATTTGCATATTGGCCCCTTGTACATTTTCCATTATGGGCTGTTTTTTGAGATCTTTTGCCCATTTTAATGGATCAATTGTCCACTTATATGAAGCTGCAGAGATCATTAATACACTTTTGAATCAAGCATTTTCTCACACATATGTTTATAAAGCCTGGGCACTGGGTAAGGAGGCGGGGGAGAAGTGTCCAGGCCATGGTGGACACACTTAGGCCCACCGAGGAAACACAGCAGAACCAGAGCTGCCCCAATCCTGTGTCTTATGTCGCCCAAATTCGAAGAGATGTAGGGCTGTCCCACTGCCATTTGGGCACCATCTGTCCTGAGGCCCTTGGGGACTGGTAGGGGGTCACACCCAGTAGATCCTGACTGCTAAGCACTGAGTTAGGGCCACCAGACAGGGAGCCAGGGCAGGTTGTAAGCATGGCTCCTGGGCCCACAGCGCCCCCTGCTGCCCAGAATGCAGATACAGCCAGGTTTGAGATAACAACAGAACCTGGAAAGGACACAGGTGCTCATCAGAGCCTCATCACCAACACCCCACCTGTCCTCTGAGAGGAAGGGTGGTGACCTAGCATTGAGACCCCACCTCAGTACCACAACTCAGCCCCGCTTCAGCCAGGGGCCTCTTCAACATTGACTTGTCCAGACCGGTCTCCAGCAGTTTAGAATAACCTACGGAATGGGCCGTAGGGAAGAGACCCCTCACGGGGAACCTGCCCTGCATTTGCTGAAGCAGAAGGACAAAGGACCGACCCTGATCAACCCCAGCAGCCTCATGTACGAGCCACAGGAAGCTTGGTTCACTCCTGTGTCGGCCCTAATTCCCCATGTGAGCGAATGAGGGGCTCCGTCCCATAATCTTCTCTATCCTCCCCCCATTGGCCCCTAATAGGGAGGATGCCCTTCATAAGATCTTCACAGGAAAATCATTCAGAGAAGCTGACCTTATTAATGAGAGAGGTCATCTTCTCCTGTAGAAAACCCTTCTCAGGGAACATAAGGAGCCCACGGCCCTCCCAAGACAAAGCTGGAGAACACAGGACCC
>NW_011889378.1:101784-103407 GCF_000151845.1 Pteropus vampyrus
CCCTCCCTAATACTGGTGTGCCTCATCCAATCAGTTAAAGGCCTGAATATAGCAAAAAGGCTATGTGATGGAGCATCTACTTCCTCTGCATGACGTATTCAAGCCACGGCATAGGAATTCTCTGACATTCAGGCTCAGATTTACACTTATTCCATAGGCTCTTTGAGTTCTCAGGCCAGGTACACAGATTAGTCACCACTTACCTAACTGTGCCCTTCAATGCATGTATGTTATTTTTTATAACTTTACCTTAATGAAGTCAATTTAAAATGATGTCCTTCTAAAAAAGAAATTATAATCAGTAGTATACTTATTAAAAATTTCTCTTTTGTCAAAAGAATGTTATTAGAAAATAAGGAGAAATAGTCAGATAACAGTGAAAAATAATACCCTCTGCTCTTTGTTGCACGCGACACACAATTTCTTTCACAAAGTCATTTTGGAGTCATGCATCTCGCATCCCTGCTACCTGGTCTGTGCATAAGGAAGTACGGACTGGGTGACGAGTGAGACTCTGAGAGGGGCCTCTGCCATCAACTGAGTGATGAAGTGAATGACAGCCCAGACCTGAGAGCACAGGGGAGGACGTGTCTCTGTCACCATGGACCACGATCCCGTGTGAGCAGCACTAAGGCTGCTGTCCCAGAATAAATGCCATAACCGGCACTACTGTTATGCCGGAGCTCTGAGTGGTCACGGGCTGTAATGCCCACGGGTATAGAGACTCGCCCTGGGACCCTGAGCATCGACTCAGCCCAGTGGAGCACGTGTTCAGGGCGTGGTGTGCTGCCCTGAAAACAGGACCCACGTCACACTCATGTCATTGGTGTTTCCTGATGAGGGAGATTCTGTCCCCTGAGATTTTCACCCTCAGGATGCCTGTGTCAGCACTGGTCAATCCCTGACCTCTGGACGGACAGATGCCCCAAACTGTGGATTCCAGGGCAATATGCACTCAGCTAGAAGATAGGGGCTTGTGTGCATGTATGTGTGTGTGTTTGCGTATGTGTGTGTTTGCATGTGTGACAATGAGGTCACAGATCCCCCTGTCCCTCTTATGGCTTCTCCACACCTGAGAGGTGATTCCCCATGACAATCCATCCTTGATGTTGATGATTCTCTCTGTAAGACCCTCTGGGTGCTGGAGCCTGAATCTAAAGGGCAGATGTCTTGAAAATATTCTCTTTGGAGCAGAGTCTACTTTAAGCATCGAGGACACATTTGAAAGCAGACTGGCACTGTCAACAATTTCCCTGAATCAGAAGTCCAGATTTTGTGGAGTGGGATAAATACGTCCGTTTTATTCCCTACAGGCACAAGACCCATGGCTGTAGGGTCTTCGGGTCTCAGGAAGCACAGGGCAGGGGATGGCCACACAGCCCCTCCTTCATGCTCCTGACACCACAGCTAAACCCCAACACCATCCCCTGTGGTTCCCAGACGTGTATCTGAGGGTGACCATGAGACAGTGCTCCCTTTGTTGGGCAAAGGGGCTAAAGCATGTGATTTAGGGACCTGAGGGAAACGTTTCGTGGTGGATACACTGTCCTGAAAGTTCTTAGGAAACAGAGATTCTGGGGCATGAGAGAAACAAGAAACTGTGATGTATCCTGAAACACGCAG
>NW_011889378.1:103457-105738 GCF_000151845.1 Pteropus vampyrus
TCAGGTAACCTGGCTCTGCCTTTCCTCCTTTCATGGGTGTGTCCTGTTGCAGAGGTGTCTCTCCTACAGGAGTCTCCACAGAAGCTTCTTAATAAAAGGGTCTCAGAGCCCAAGTCTGAGGGCCCAGGGGTTTTTGTCTCACTTCCTCATCATCTGAGTCACTGTGAGTAACTGAAGCTGCTCCCACTGCGATGAGCTGTAGCACAGTAATAGTCAGCCTCGTCCTCAGGCTGGAGCCCGGAGATGAGCAGAAGCCCTGCGTTGGCCGAGGCGTCTTTGGATCCAGAGAAGCGGCTGGGGACCCCGGAGCCCTGGTGCTTATCGGAGTCTGATTTAAACCGCAGGAGGTACCGGGGAGGGCTCCCTGCCTTCTGCTGGAACCAATGTATCCAGTAGCCACCAACACTGAATCCACTACTCAGGGTGCAGGTGAGTCTGGCTGATGCTCCCAGAGAAGCAGAGAGGGAGGGCGGCTGAGTCAGCACAGGCTGGGAGAGGGAACCTGCAAACACAGACAATTGTTAGGGTCGGGATAGAGACCAAGATAAAGTTTCTGGGGAGACTGAGCATGAAGGAAATGAAATTCGAACCGAGATCTGATCCTGAGGCCTGTCCTCACCTGTGCACTGAGAGAGGAGCACGAGGAGGACGGGGGTCCAGGCCATGGTGCACGCAGCCCCTGAGCCCACAGTGGGGCTGGGCTGCCCCAGGCCTCCTTTTCTTCCCCACCCTCTGCCAGAGGAGGGGCTGTGCATGCAAATGTGCGTCCATCCAGTGACTGCCTAGCCCCTCCCTGAACCCTGGTGCTGGAGCTCAGCTCACACCCAGACTGAGGAGGATGGAGATGGGCCTCACCCCCTGGGAGAGCCCTGGAGGAAGCACCTGCTGAGACCACACAAAGGTCCCTGCTCAGGGGACTCTGCCAAGCCATAGAGGACACAGCTGCTGAGTCCCATGGGTGAGCACAGGGCTCAGTCCCCAGGCCCAGGCTCTTCTGAGTGAATAATCCTCACTCAGCAGCTGTGTAGGGACCATAGGGCAGTCCCACAGCTCCCCCTGCTGGTCATACATGTCAAAAGTGAAAAAGAAAATATAAATTGAGATCAACTCTTGGAAAAATTGATAAAACACATGCTTTCCTAAGAAGATATTAAATTAGCTCCAGCAGAAATAAATAATTAAAAAGAACAATTTTAGTAGAAAAACTAGAAATGTTATAGAACTATTCCTCCACATAGCATAAGAAATAAGATGATTCCAATTTATTTGTTTCATATTTTTTCATAATATGTAAAAGTAAGGAGAATTTCATAGTTCTTAATGATAATTTTGATAAAGATAACTTACAAAGAAATTACTCGTAAAGGAAAATTACAGAGTAAATAGATTAAATATTTATACTAATAATTCTAAATGAAATCTTCACAAATAGAGCCCAATAGCAGATACATAATTTCACACACTGTTAGGAAGTGATTTATTTCAAAGATACAAGTTGTAGTTCAAATAAAGTAAAATTTTTATATATCACAGCATATTAACACAGCAATAGATGTCATCATAGTATCTCAATAGATCCGGAAATAATCTTTGAACAGATTTAACACCAAATTCTAACACATAGCAACAATTTTTAAAACAAAATATACAAACACACATATTTATAATGTAGGAAGAAACCCTCGCTGTCTCACACGTGCATAACTCAGAACTTAAGCCAGCTCCTTAGCCATGGGATGGGGTAGGGCGCGTTTCCACAAAGAGCAGGAACAGGCAAAGGTCATATTTATCTTCATCATTAATCACACAATTCTGCATTAGACAATGCAATTAAAAGTAAAAAATCGAGATTAGGTCTTAGCTTTGGAGAAAACAGCAAAGTGAAAACATCAACATCTAAATGTGTGACGTGGCTTCAGAAAGTGACAGCGGATGCCTCACTGGGACCAGTAATAATTAGTGACAGGAGTGACAGGAGGAACAGGAGGAGCAGAGGGGAGGTGTTGGCGCACTGCCCAGGGCTGAGTTCCACCTGTGAACTCTGTGGCGTCACCCCAGGTGGGAAGTCACACTCTGCCTCTCGCTCAGGTCACATCACTTTTTTGGGGCTTCTGTCTCAGACCCAGAATAACTCCTCTCGAGTCTGTGTACCTGCTGGCTCGAGCATGAGGCACGGCAGGCAGAGGCGACATGCCGTGGAGGGCTTGGCCTGGCTACTTGGTGTGGATGTGCTCCCTGGGCGTTCCAGGAGCCTCAGGTACCAAACACGTGGGCAGGGCTT
>NW_011889378.1:106383-106694 GCF_000151845.1 Pteropus vampyrus
AATCTCCAAATGTTGGGCATTTTCTGTTCTTTGTGTGAATAGCTTTGTGCATACTTCTTTGCATATGGGTGCGATTCTCTTTATGGGACAGATTTCAAGATACTGAATTTCGGAGTCTACAGTAAATGCTGACACGACTTAACTAGAGATTGTCAATTCCTCTCCAGAGGTGTTGAGTGCTGCTTTCCTAAGCCAAAGTGTGAGCACAGCCACACAAGCACAGTGTACGTGAAACTGTTCAAGTTTTACCACTGATACATGTAAAGTGATAAATCGGTGGAATTATTTCTTTTTCCATTAAAGTGGTATCT
>NW_011889378.1:106744-107192 GCF_000151845.1 Pteropus vampyrus
TTTTTCCATTAAAGTGGTATCTCAGTGTAATTTTAAGATTTTTTGACAGAGATCAAACACCATTTGTCTTGTTTCTTTGAACTGTATCATGTCTCCAGCAGGTTGACATGAATTGTCAATAGTCTTTTTTTCTTTCTGCAGAGACATTTAATATATTGAGTTCATTAAAATTTAGTGACATAATAGGCACCTGGTTTCCAGTTTGTCCATTGACTCTTTTGAGGCTAACTTGTACAGATATTCTTTTTTCTTTTTCTGTTGCAAAAAAAAAATGAGATGAATATGGACAATTTTATCTGAGATGATTTTACACCAGAAAGTTTTAAAAATTATTTCTCTGTGTAAATAAAGTGTTGATAAATTATATGGCAGCAAAAATAACATTATATGTGTATGCAAACTCATGGCATTAACTCGAATTTTTTTTGTCGTTAGACCTTCAAGATGA
>NW_011889379.1:0-1478 GCF_000151845.1 Pteropus vampyrus
TGATTTGCATCTCCCTAATAGCTAGCGATGTCGAGCATCTTTTTATATATTTGTTGGCCATTTATATGTCCTCTAGGGAGAAGTGTCTCTTCAGGACCTCTGCCCATTTTTTGATTGGATCATTTGTTTTTTTGTTGTTATTGAGTTGTATGAGTTCTTTTGTATATTTTAGATATTAGGCTCTTATCGGAGGCATTGCTTGCAAATATATTTTCCCATTCGGATGGCTGTCTCTTTACCCTGTTGACGGTTTCTTTTGCTGTGCTTTTTAGTTTCATCTATGTTTGCTTTTATTTCCCTTGCCTTTGAGGTCATTCATAAAATCCTCTTTGAGTCCAAGGTCCTTGAAGTTAGTTCCTATGTTTTTTTCTATGCATTTTATTGTTTCAGGCCTTATATTCAGGTCCTTAATTCATTCTGAGTTGATTTTGGTGTATGGTGATAGACAACAGTCTAGTTTCATTCTTTTGCAGGTGGCTTTCCAGTTTTCCCAGCACCATTTATTAAAGAGTACGCATTATTTTTAAATTTTCTTTTCATATCGTGATATTGTTTTTATAACCAAAATAAAGCACTATGACAGGAAGAAAAAAAATCAAGAAAAAAATTTAAAGATATTTTGATATTTGTTGTTTGCCCAGAAAAGCACCCGAGTCATCATGGGAAAAATCAGAAACTTGGTTAACGTCCTGGCACTTATTTTATAATTTGCTATTGTTTAATTTTTATTTTTTTGGATTACAGGTCATTGGGGGTCCCTAACCTTTTTAGTGCTTAGTGCCTCTAACAGTTTTAAGCTGGTCTTGGTGCCGCGAATTTGGTTTCAAGGCTGAGAGACGCGTGCCGGGACGGCCCCTGGGACCCGCGTTTCTGCTACAAGCCCGTCTGTGTGGGAACTCAGGCCTCGGCCTCTCGAGCTAATTCCACTTTTATTAAAATTCCTCTCTGTGGACCCGGACCTGGGGGAACAGTCATGGTTTTACCTTTCAGCTCCAGAGCGAGGTTTTGGGGTTTCGGTTTTTGTGGAAATAGACATGTGCCACACCTGGAAGTGAGCCAAAATATCAGTGAGCCAAATGTTCCTTCTGGGTTAAGGAGCCGAAGAGGACGCCTGGCCTCGGCTCACGGGCCTGGCTTCGTGGTGGCTCTGGCTCCCGCTCCGTGCGGTGAAGACATGGACATGTCCCCCTGTTCGGCGGGTGACACTTAGATCGTGTAAGGCTTTTCAGTGATAATGATGAAAACTAACAGCTATGCTTTTCACCGACAAACTAGGATATTGCAAGAAGCTTGATGTTGGCTGTTTCTGGACTTGACTTTCAGAAATTCCAGTCCCATATTTGGCCTCGTTGGGAAGTTCCCTAAGCCTAAGACTGAGTTGAGAACAACCTGGGGGTTCCACTGTGAGCAGAAATGAGACGTTGCTTGAATGATAACCGGCATATCTGGAGTGGGGACCCTGTGCCGGGCACCGTGCC
>NW_011889379.1:2648-4293 GCF_000151845.1 Pteropus vampyrus
GCTTTTTTTGGTCCCATGGTAGGTGGAGAGGGCTCTGGCCTTCCTTCATCAGGCCCTCCTCACAGCCTGTCACCCCAGGGCCCCACCAGCGCATTGAGTGTCCCCGAGGGGGTCTGCATAGGGTTCAGGCAGTAGAGCTTGCTTACCGGGTTGAGTACTTTAAAAAAAAATCCCAGACTCAGGCAGTTAGAAATAGTTGAGTGTTTTCAGTGTTTTATTAGCAAATGAATTAGCAAAAGAACAAGTCCTCTGGTTCGACCACCAGCTCCCCCACCTGGCATCCACCACATGCCCGCCATGGTGGCAGGTGTCTACCATGCTCCGCTACCCAGGTTCCAGCGGTTCCCTGAGTCCTGGCTCCAGCTCAGTCACTCTCACAACTACTCACGGGCAGGAGGAGACTTCCCTTCCTCAAGAGGGCGAGAGAGAGAAGCTTCTGTGGATGCCAGGGCCACAGAGGTAAGCCATGCCTGATTCCTTTTGGAGAGCGGGCAGTGATCCTTCTTCCTGGAGCACAGCGGCTTTGCCCACAGTATTCGCTCATGGGAGGACGTCAGCCTATCCAGGAGAAATCCTCGCGCAGAACCTCGGCATCTGAAGGCATCATCATCCTTTCTCTTAGACCGGCTAAGAGGGCACCCGGTGATCTTTGCCGGCAGACGGCGAGACCCCACGACTGAAACAAGCCTGCGACGAGTCCTTCCCTTGGCACCAACTTTCTTGGATGAGTCAAATCCGCACACTGTAGGCAGCTCAGTAGCTGCCTCTGGGAAGCGGGGGTAGCATCAGCACGTGGAGCAGAACCGAGGAAGAAGAGAACATTTCAGGGAAAAACACCTGTTCGTCGAGCACCTTTCTCTCTCCAGGACACTCGGCACCAGCTTTGCACCGCGTCCCCAACTCTTTGACGAAGATGGCAGTGACCAACGCACTCCTGGTCCTCAGGGCAGGTGTTTTTACGAACTCAAAGTCTCATTCCTCTAGTTTCAGGTTAAAAGAACCATGGATACGCATTAATGCCTCCTCTTAGTACGTTTACGGTAACGAAAATGGCTCACAGAGCACACTCTTCCCCTGCAAACACAGCAGCTATGCAGAGAGCCTGCCAGGCAGAGCGTCCGCGTGGAGGCTGATCCGCATCACGAAGGCAGTGGACTCCTGGCGGTCCCCTCTCAGCAGAGTCCTTTCAGACATCTCAGACGAGGTGACCGCACAGAGGGGCGTCTGCTGCTAAAGAGCCTCGCAGGCCCCGGACGCGTGAACAGGAAAGCATCCTCTCAGAAACAGATGATCCGCTTCTCATCCTCAAAGACTTTGGCCTCCTCCGGCTTTATCAAGTTCCCGTTTAGGCTGTCGGAGGAAAACAAAGGACGCAAGTTAAAACGTTGGGAACTGTTGTGGCTCCTTCCCGTGTGTGTTCCTAAGGCGCCCTATTCAAATGCTTGCTCGATACTAACATGCATGCCTTTCAGCTACCATCACTCTGGGAACTGGGTCTCACTAAGGTCACCAGTAGCCTCTATAAACCAGAATTTAGTGCCGTTTTTCAGGCTTGCCTTTCATGACCTTCACAGGCATTTGGCTGACTTGCCTTTTCCCTCCTTCTTGAAACACGACCTCCCCTTGGCTTGATGTGACGCCCCCT
>NW_011889379.1:5403-10494 GCF_000151845.1 Pteropus vampyrus
AGCAGTCACCGTGACCCAGGCCTTACCCTCAAGGAGCTCACGGTCAAGAGGGGACAGCTCCACAGAGAGCTATTATAATGGAGTGTGAAAAATGCTAACAACAGAACTAGCAAGAAACGGACTAGTCGGACTAGTCGTAGGGAAGGGCTGACAGGTGCGAGGGCAGCTGGAGATGAATGCGAACTACAATCCTGTTCCCAGATGCCACAGTGTCCTCCGCTGGTCTTATTGGAGCCGTGCTCTCTTCTCTGGAACAGGCTGTGACCCCACATAAGAATCACCTGTTACATCGTGAACCAGCATCTGTGCGCGCGCACTCACATGGGAGACAAGATTATGAAATACGCTATGCACAGTGTGTGCTGAGATTCTGCTCAGTTTCGTTTTCTAAATGATGCTGGTTGAAACTCACCGAACGGATCGTATGATCCACTCAAGTTCCAAAGCAAAGTTTAAAAAACACTCTTCCAGGGGCCGAGGTCAGGAAGCTATACCTCGATTGATTTGTTTTCTTTGCTGTGGAATTTTCCCCGCCATGAAGTAAGACAGTAGTTAACGAGTAACTACCCCTGAGCTGAGGGTTCGGGTTCAGTGAGGCTGCCCGCCCCGCCCCCGACCTCAGGGAAGCCACCAGGGGGGCCTGAACTCCGGCCACGTGTCCGTGTCCTTGATGGGCCTCCAACTCTGCCCCCGCTGCGTCCTCAGGCTCTGAAAGGCCGTCTCAGGCCCCAGGTGAAGAACAAGTTCCAGAGCCCTTAGAGTTTTGGTTCAGCTTGGTTAGTTTAGCACTCTGGTGGTCAGGGCCCTGTCCGCCAGCGGGCTGCCTCTTCCCCAGCACCCGACCCAAGCCATTGTCACTGACGAGGACCCTCTTCCCACCCGTGCGCATAGTCTGCAAGCCCAGCCCCACCTCGGAGGGTAAGTGTCTGTGGGAGGCAACACAGACGTGGAATGGGGCTCGATGGCATAGAAAAGCGAACGACGCAGTTCCCTCCCGCTGGCATAAGCGAGTCCTCAGAGCAGAAACAGGAAGTCGAGAAGGAGAGGCAGTCAGCTCAAATCCAGCCTGGAAGTGTGCCCGGAAGCCCGGGAAGCCCAGAAAAGGGGGAGAATGAGCTCCAGACTCCAGGCCAACACATCCATCTCAGTCTCATGAGTCCCCCAGAGTGATTCATCAGTGGGAATCCTCTTCCCTGGGCGGTTTGTCCCTACGTCTGACTCCAGGACAGGAGACAGGACAAGGTGGCTGGGGAGGAGAGCAGAGCACGGACTATGGAGTCAGGCAGACAGGGCAAACTCCAACTTTTCCTTTCAGCTGTGGCCTTGGTCTGGGCCTCAGTTTCTATACCTGTGAAATGGAGGTGATACCACCTACTTTACAGGATTGTTGCAAAGATGAGGAATAGATGGAAATTTCCCTACACGGTTCCTGGCCCATAACCAGTGGTGCTGAGTAAAACAATTGCTGTTGCTGTTACATGCGGCAGGTGGGTCTTACCAAATCTCCACGATGCCCGTGTTCCTCCGTAACGCGTCTGCCAGCTGCGCAATGCCCTTGGCTGTGATCTGGTTCTGGATAAGCCTGGAAGAAGAACACATCTTTTGTACCAAATACATGATGCTGGACTGAATCTGCCCGCTTCATTAGGTAGTTGTAAGGGGACGATGGGATAAGAAACAGACAGGGTCAAGGGGAGAACGGAGTCCACGTGACTTTTAATCTGGCTCAGATTGTCTAGATCCGATCCACCAGAATAAAGGACATCCTTTAAAATGTTTAATTTTCCTGTATATTTTTATAGTGAGCATAATATATCTGTGTATTCGTATGGAAATAGTTTAATACGTGAACATACATACGTGTGTGTGTGTGTGTGCTTGACATTTTTCGTTGCAAGGGAGCCCAATCAAAAATGTCTGGAGACCACCGGTCCGAACATCAAATTCTAAGAAACACATCTGGGGAACAGGCAGTCTGGGGTCTCCTTCCAGGTGGTCAGGGAAAGGCAAGGCAGTTTCTAAAGTTAAGTGGCTACCAACAGGCCATTCTCTTTGGAGGAAAGAAAGGCATCTGAGATGGGACGATGTCCACTCCAACATCCACGAGGGAGGGAGGAGAAACAATTGTCCTGCGTGGAAAAGCAATGATAACGGGGCCTCTAAGAGTCACCCCATCCATCATGTTGGGTGGCAGTGATCCAATGAAACGAAGGCTTCAGACATAGCTGGGAAGCCTGGGCAACCCCTAAAATGCTCCCCTGGGCAGCCATGCCTCCAGCTCAGCCAGGAAATAAATGCTGCACGAGGCAGTGCTGCGTCTACACTTGATCACAGGCTCACCCTCACTCCTAGCTATTTGTAGAACAAGGCTACTATGGAACTTGACCCTTAGAAATCCTGGCACTGACCCAAGCAGGCACCCTACCAGGAAGATGAAGGCCTATGCTATCGTGCTCAATGAGATTATAGAAATTAAGTGTGAAGGGGTCAACCCCTTAAAGAGACAGTCTAGCATAGGGGTTAAAAGCTCCCGTCATATCTACACTCCCCACTTCTCAGCTAAAGATCTGCGCTTGCCAGATCTGTAAAATGTGAATAACCATCAAAGAATCTCCTCTACCCAGGGTGTGTTAGGCTTCAGTGGGACAATGTGTACGAAGCAGTTCTCACATTCTGCGCCATGGTGCCCCGTGGAAAGGTCTTGTCACCATTACTGCCCAAACACATTGGACTATGGTGACTGTGCTACAACTGGGACCCAGTGCTCCCAGCCCCATTTCCCAAAGGCCGGGCCACCTGGGCTCAGTGGCAGAGGCGATGACCTCCTGGTAAACATAAACGGTGAAACTGGACATTTTTGCAAAAGAAGCAAAAATAGAACGTGGAAGTGGGCACGGAGTTTTGCATTTGGTTAAACTCTGCTGTTTTCTAATCACTTCTTCGCTGCTGCTACCAATGGCCTTGCTTGGGGCAGGGTGAGCCGCCTCTGACCAAGAGTTAGCAAGAGGCCAGGTGGGCGGAGAGCCCCAAAGCAGCAGTGTCCAGGCACATATGCCCACTGGGGCTACCTTTGGCAGGGCCAGTGTGGCCTGTGCATGCACGCAGCAGCCAAGACTCACTCTCTAGTCCTATTCTAGCTCAATTCTCCCTGGAGGGGCTGGTCTGCCACCTGGGGAGGGGCATAAAAGAAAAACTACAGGCCAGAAAGAAAAGAAAACAACAGCAACAACAAAAAGATGTAAAAGCAGTGTAGTCTGGCTTTTTTTTTTTTACAAAAATTGATAAAGTAAATCTAAAACTCACATGGAAATGCAAGGGACCCAGAATAGCCAATCTTGAGAACAATACCTAAGAAGACTCATACTTCCTGATTTCAAAACTTACTACAAAGTTACAATAATCAGGACAGTGTGTTGTTGGCGTAAGGATAAACATATGGATCAATGAACTAGACTAGAAAGTCAAGAAATAAACCAATAAACTCATGCATACGTGGTCAATTAATTCTTGGCAAAAGTGTCAGGGCCATTGAAAAGGCAGAGGCAGTCTTTTCAACAATAAGCTGGATATCCACTAGCAAAAGGGTGAGGCTGCACCCTTATACCTCATACGATACACAAAAATTAACTCCGAATGGATCAAAGGCCTAAAAGAAAGAGCAAAACTATAACACTTAAAAGAAAACTTAGGTGTAAACTTTTGTGACTTTAGATTAGGCAAGGATTTCTTAGATACCTAAAGCACAAGCATCCAAAGAAAAAATAAATTGGACTTTATCAAAATTAAAAACTTTTGTGCTTCAAAGGTCACTACTCCACCCCATAGAGAAGAAATATTTGCAAATTGTATATCTAATAAATGTCTGCTACCCAGATTATATAAAGAACTCTAATGACTTATCAATATGAAGGCAAATAACCCTATTTAAAAATGGGCAACAACGTGGGGACATTTCTCCAAAGAAGATATACAAATGGCCAACAGGCACATGAAAAGATGCCCAATGTTATTAGCCATCAGAGAAACGTCAATCAAAACCACAATGAACTATTACCTCACACTCACTAGGATGGCAAGACTCAAAAGGATAGATAATAACAAGAGTTGATGGGGATGCAGAGAAGCGGGAGCCTCTGCACATCACTGGTGGGAATGCAGCCACTCTGGAAAACAGTTTAGCAGTTCCTCCGAAAGTTAACAGAGAGTCCCCATATGACCCAGTAATTCTGGTCCTAAGGATACACCCAGCGGCCCCAGAGAAATGAAGACATGTTCATACAGAAGCACACACATGACCATTCACAGTAGCATTATTCATAGTCGTCAAAAAGTAGAAGCAACGCAAATGTCCACCAACTTACGAATGGATATACAAAACGTGGAATAACCATACAATGGGATATCATTCATCCATGAACAGCAATGAAGTACTGACACATGCTATGAGGTAGATGAACCTTGAAAACCTGCTCGTGAAAGAACCCGGAGACAAAGGCCACACTCTGTATGATCCCGTTTCTATGAAATGCCCAGAATATGCAAATCCACAGAGACTAAAAGCAGATTAGTGGTTTTCAGGGACTGGGGGAGAGGAAGGATGGGGAATGACGGCTTAATACATACAGGTTGGTGGGGGATGGTAGGAGAAGTGAGCAGGCAAAATTGTTCGAGAATTAGATAATAGTGATGATTACACAACTTTGTGAATACGCTAAAACCCATAAACGAGTTACCATAAATGTTTCAATGTCTGGTTGACTTGCAACATCTCCGCCAAGCTCTCTGCCACTTCATCGTCGAGTTCATTTTTGGTGAGCCTAGAAAAGGAAGGAAGTGTTTACTCAAGAGAGCCCTACCTGGCACACATTTTTTAATGAGTTCGTAGAAGCGGGATCCCAGCCCAGGTTCCAGCTTATACTAATAATCACTTACTGAGAACCCAGCAAACAGCCAGGCTCCAAGCCCAGCCTCCAAGCTCCACAGATGATAAATGGGGCTTCATTTCTAGGGCAAAGCCTTTATCCACGCTCCTACTTCAGAGGAGCCTGTACTCCCTCCCCTTGCTTACTGAGCCCTCAGATCTCACGGGAG
>NW_011889379.1:12374-13721 GCF_000151845.1 Pteropus vampyrus
TAAAAGGCTAGAAGAAAAGGTTATATTTAGAAAATACGAAGGAGAAGATACTTTCACTTCCTACTTTTCAGACTTCAGTGTCTTACATTTTTTCAAAAAAAAATATTGCTTTTCAAAATGTTGTTTCGAGGGGAAAAGAATTAAGAATGCATTTGCTGGCCAGGCAGGCCTAGTAGCAGAACGCTCCTAGTGATGACATTTTAATGAACTAATTTAGCCACTATCTCATGAGCACAGAGCAGTATGAGGAGGATGAGAGAGATGTGTGGTACAATTTCCTCACCCGTAAGGAATTTATGATACAGGCAAGTAAAAAAACTACAGATAAATACATTTAAAACAGAGTAAATGACCAAAAGAAAAACAAACAGGAAAGAAGGCACCATTGGTAGGCAACATACACTTAATTAGCGCCCCTGGAATGCAGAGAGGGACCGAGGACAGTGAGCTTCCTATGACAGGTGAGAGGTGAAAGCCGAGTCCTGATGTGGCTACTTGGCGAAGGAGGAGGCTGCAAGGGGAAGAAAGCTGTGTAAGGGGAGGAAGGGAAAAGATTTGGGGCCACGTGCATGACAGTGGGACTCTCGACGGCAAATCTGGGGGTGGTTCTGAGGCTACTCCTGACGGAACGACCAGCCTGTGGTTTTCCCGAGGCTCAGGCTGGCAAAGAAAGCTAAGGCCTTGAACTCACGCTCCTCGGCTTGCCTACCCTGCACCCCTCTTCTGCACCTGTTCGTGCTTCTGGGAATGGCCATTCTCTTCTCTGGCAGGAAATTCGCAGCCTCACTTTGAGGAAAGGCCTAGAGCCTTTTCAGCTGAGAGGCAGCTTTTCAGTTAAGAGTCTCGGCTGTGCAGTCTTTGGAATACTCCCCGGGACCCAACCGTTCAAAACGACTCTGTTTATTACCAGAATATTCTCAGAGACACGTTCTGCTGCAGGGCCTGAGCGAGGCTCTTTCCTCCTTCTGTAGAGATGCCATTGAATGCAAGACTAGGAAGGAAAACACAGGTGGATTATCAGAGGCCCATCAATATCTGCCTGTAGCTTCCGCAATCTAAATTGCTGGGAGACCCCGCCTGAAGGGGGCCCTCCTTGGGCTGACTTGAGGCAGGAAGCAGCCGTGCTTGGCCTCCCCAGCAGCCGACCAGGCTTTGCTGCTCCAGAGCCCACGTTCAGAGCATGAGGTCAGGTGCCAGACTGATCAGAGAAAGGCCAGGCAGGAAATGCAACATTGGTGAGACCTGGTCGGACAGGAAATGCAACATTGGCGAGACCTGGTCACAGTGCAGACTGGAGGCCTGGTGAGCTCTGTGTCAGAGGGCTGACAGTTTCAAGGTGCCCAGCAA
>NW_011889379.1:14506-43435 GCF_000151845.1 Pteropus vampyrus
AAAAAATCACACACAAAGCTCTCCCCCATTAGAAAAACCAACCACCCTCTTCTTGGCCCCTCCACTGGCAAACCAAGAGGCTCTGGGAGTGAGCAGATTGACCCCCGGAGACAGCAAGCATCAGGGGCAGCAGTTACCTTAGGTTGGTCAGGCTGGTGTGGTTCCTCAGAGCCTCTGCGAAGGCCTTTGCTCCTTCATCACCGATGCTGTTGCCCCACATCCTGAGGGCAGAGGCAAGACAGTAAAAGTTAGCTCACGCTCGCCCCTTATTTTCCGCCGGTGGCCACAGATGGACCACACACACTCAACAGGCAGATGCTTTTGCTCCGTCCCTGGAGCTGTGGCCTGGAGATGAATTCCTACGCCAGCCCCTTAGCGAGCTGCCCTGGATTTCGAATTCAAGGGGAAACGTAAGGAAGAAGAGCAGCAGAAGCTTCGTGAACAGAAGTTCCCTCAGCAAGTTGCACAATTAGATACCAAGTCTCGTCCTCGAGCTTTCAGAAAGGTGTTAGTCAGAGAGCCTAAACTCATGACTGTCCCAGAAACAGCACCCACAGAGTATACAGGTTCGCAGCAGCCTAAGAGGAAAGGCCTGTGATGCACTGGATGCTTGGCACCCATTCGACTCTGTGCAGGGGACAGAGACATCCTTGAAGACACGGTCAGTCTTTCACGAAGCAAAGATCAGAAAGCACACCCAGAAACCTTAACGGCATGATCCTTTTATGTAAAGAGGACGTGACCACACCGTGCTCTATGGGTTACTGCGCTTGGGAGGGGGGTTGCAGTGACGAAGCCGTACTCTCTCCCCCAGAGCAGCTCTGGGGGAAGCTCTGGCTAAACCGAGGGTTTAGCTAACCTGAGAAGCTCTGGCTAAACCGAGGGTCTGCAGGTCAGTGCCGGGCTCCAGAGGCAGAGCTCACATCCCGGCCCTGCACACGCTTATGCCAATTGTGTCATCTCTTGGGTCTCAGTCCCCTCGTCTACCAAGGGGGATAATTTCCTCTTAGAGTTGCTGGGAGGACTGAGTGAGTTAATATTTGCAAAGCACTTAGAACAGCCCCTGGCCTATGATAAGCATCAGCCACCCCCCATAGACTGAGGGGTGCCATCTGCATAAAGCAAAGCAAGAGTGCCTGGGTCTCACACAGCAGAACCCCCACTGCCTTGGCAACGCGTTCCCCCAAGCTAGCGACCTCCCTACATCCCTCCCGGGATGGCCTGCCAAAACCCCAGAATGAGAGATTTCAGTGTTCTGCTTAAAAAGCATGTGCACTAATTGAATGGTATCAAATTTTTAATTCAGTAAAAAGAGTAGAATAAAATTCCATATATATAGTTTGACCTCTCCTATATAAAATATATATATATATATATTAGTACAGAGGGAACACATACAGCTGAGAGAAAGAAAGCTTACCTGACCTCACGTCGACAACAACTATTTCTGAGAAAATGATTTTTTTTATTAATTACACTTTTTGCATTTTCCATAGTTTACCAATAAAAGTATCTGCTTCTTTTATAATTGAACAAAAAATTATGACAATATAAAAAGCTTTGAAAATCCTCCAAATCAAAACCACAATGAGATACCACCTCACACCCACTAGGATGGTTACTGTCAAAAAACCAGAAAATACAAGTGTTGGTGAAGATGCAGAGAAATTGGAATCCTTGTGCACTGTCGGTGGGAATGTGAAATGGTGCAGCCACTATGGAAAACAGTATGGTGTTTCCTCAAAAACTTAGAAATAGAATTGCCATTTGATCCAGCAATTCTACTTCTGGGTACAGAGCCACAAGAATCGAAAGCAAGGGCTCGAAGAGATATTTGTACACCCGTGTTCACAGCGGCATTATCCACAATAGCTGAAAGGCAGAAGCAACCCAACCGTCCATCCAAAGATGAATGGATAGACAAAATGTGAGATATACATACAATGGACTATTATTCATCCGTAAAAAAGGAAGGAGATTCTGACACATGTAGGAACGTGGATGAACCTTGAGGAGATTAGGCTCGATGAAATAACCAGTCTCAAAAAGACAAATACTGTGTGACCACTTATACGAGGTACTTGCGGTGGTCAAATTAGAAAGCAGAATGGTAGTTGCCAGGGGCTGGAGGGAGGGAGGAATGTGAAGTTATTGTTTCATGGGTATCGCAAGGTACAAAGAGTTCTGGAGATGGTTGCGCAACTACATAGATGTGCTTAATGCGAATGAACTGCACACTTCAAAATGATTAATACGGTAACTTTTATGGTATGTGTATTATACCATGACAAAAAATTGAGTTAAAAAAATCTCCAGAGAATATATAATATTCTTAAAGTGAAGAACATCTGCCTGAGGGCGAGAACCGCTCCCTTCATTTGCTGGCGGTGATAATACTGATTTCTGCATGAATTAAATAAACGTCTGCACAACTGAAGTTGCAGCCAATCCTGAGACTTCCCACAGCACCTCCCCGGCAGGGTCCAGTGGGACCCGGTAGGGCTCGGGGACAAAAGCTCTCTGTGCCCGTCCCCCACAGCCTGCCCAGCGATCCCGCTGGTGTGTGTGTGTGTGTGTGTGCAAGGAGACCAGCAGGTGCTCAGGGACACAGAACGGGTCATGTCATGCACACATGTGCATCCGTCTCTACTCACCCAATTTCACTGATCGATTTGCTGTTCTTCACGGCCAGGGCGAGACACTTTCCTCCTTCGCTCGTGATTTTGTTTTTTCCCAGTCTGCAGAGGGAGTCGTGCACGCGTCAGCCTCCAGCTGTGAGGGGACTCGGCCACCCTCGTCCTCAGCACAGAGCCCTCTGGCCCCTCTTGGGAGGAGTGACCTTTCTCCTGGGACCCACAGCAGCTATGCCCTGGGCTCCCACTCAGGGAAGGACGGACGCCTGAGGAGGGCCAGTCAGGATTCCTCTCTGGGAGACACTTAGGGACCCAAGTTTCCCTGGGTGTTCTCTAAATGACCTCTGGAGCCTTGCTCGTTCCCATCAGCAGACCAGGGAGGTTCCCGCTTCAGCTGCAAACAGTCACGGCGTGTGTTCCCATTGCCAGGACAGCACCAGGGGCTCCCCCAAGCCCGGTGCACTGTCACCCTTGCAGGGTATTTCTATGAAAGGGCCAAAGATCGAGGATCTTGCTTTCAACTAGGTGGGTGCTCTAGTCTGAGTGTTTGTGTCCTCCCCAAAATCCATATTCCAAAATCCTAACCCCAGGGCAATGGTGTTAGTAGGCGGGGCGTTTGGGAAGTGATTAGGTCATGAGGGTGGAGCCCTCATGAATGGGGATTAGTGACTTATAAAAGAGGCCCTAGGAGCTCCTCGACCCCTTTCCACCATGTGAGGGCACAGCAAGGCCTCATCTGTGAACCAAAAATCGAGCCCTCACCAGACACCTAACCTGCCACCTAACTTTGGTCTTGGCCTCCCCAGCCTCCAGAATCGTGAACTTATAAACAGCCTCGGGTATTTATAAGTACCTTAGCTTACAGTATTTTGTTATAGACTCCTAAAAGGACCAAGACAATGAGGAACTTCCTTGGAGGAAAAAGACCTCCAGAAAGGGTGACAGTTGTGGCCTTCTTCCTGCCCGTAGTTGATGAGATCAACATGCCGAGCTTCCCCTCATCAGTGGTAGGTGGCCCTTCCAAAATCCGAGCCTCACCCACAGGTCCTAAATCCTCCACATGGCCAGCTCCCCTTCCACACACAGGTCTGCTGATTTAACCAATAAGGCCCTGGACTCTTTCGGGTGACATTTATTATTTGTTTGAATAATGACCAAGAAAAGCTGCTAGGGCACTTGCCACGCCCACCCCGCTTACTTAAGGTGTGTGAGGCCTTTGCAGTCATCCAGGATTCTGGCGACGTACCTGGCTCCGACATCAGTGATCTGGTTGTTGTATAAGCTTCGAGAGAAAGCACGGGCATAAGACTCTACGACTCCTGATGCCGTCTTAATGATCCCCATTTTTTAAAGTGATTATGTGCTGTCTGATTTCCGAAGTCTGGGTCGAAAGGGGAAAGGAAGAGCCCGTGGAGACCAGAGTTTGGGACTCTGGGGTCTCACGGGCTGGATTCGAAGCCACTCTGCCACTTTCCCCAGCTTTACGACCTGGGGCAAGTTACTGAACCACTCTGTGCCTCAGTTTCTTCATCTGTAACACAGGGGAAAGAACGGCAGCCCCCTCACGAGGAATATATGAGATCACGCCAAGCCCTTGCACGTGCTCGATAAATGGCAGGTAACGGGGAATTTGAGATTAAGGTAACAATCAGCATCTTGAGAGAGAAACGTTTCTGAGTGTTGGAACCTTTTCAGTGTCTACTATTTAGTCATTTCACCACTTGATGCCAATTTAACAACACGCGGAAAAGTTGAAAGTGGTAACTAGACAGGATTAAAGGGTTCCAGAGTCATTCAGAACCCCCGAGGTGAAAGCCTGGCCTAATGGGCCTCAGTGCCCTCATTTCTCCTCTGAGGGGACTGAAGCCCGAAGAGGCAGGTTCCACCTTCTAATCAATAGTGGCTGTGGAGCTGGCTGGACAGGCCCATGACCTCTTGCCTCAAACTCCCAAATTCAAGGTTCTGAGTACCCAAAGTTTTTCGTAAGTATTTTGGCAACTGATAGGAGTAATTCATGGTCTTTATCCCAACTGGTTTGAATATTCGTACATTTTGCTGCAGAAATATTCAAATATTTGAAAACAGGGCATTGCCTAGACTCGCTAGGTGGTGTCACTAGTACATAGCATGTACACTGAATTCTGATCCGTGTCTTGCCCCTAGGGTTCTGGATGAGGGATCATGGACCCACAGTAATGAAGTCTAACACATAAACAGTATTCTAACGTTTATAAAACACATCCCCAGATACTCTCTCATTGCACGCCCCCGTCACCACTCTTAACAGCTACTTGCCTATATTAGGGTCCCAGTTACATAAGTGAGGATGCTGAGGCCCAGCACAATTTCCTGACTTGCTCGAAGAGTAGCCTACTGGCCGAGCCAAGAACAGAACCCAGGACTCCTGGCTCCCAGTCCAGTGCTCTTTCTGCTGCTCCTGGCCATCGGTCCCAACCAACTAGTCACCCAAGTGAGTGGCAATCTCCTCCTGCTATGTATTATTATTATGTAGCTGGACCAGTGTTCTTGAGAAATACATACCCTAAATATGTCAGAATTTTGTACTTGGTCAGCTCTTCATACAGCACCTTTACCCCACTGTCAGTGATCTGGTTTACGCTGAGTCTGAAACAAAACAGCGAAGAAAAGTTACAAATCAGAGCAGCTGTTCACTCCGAGGGAGCAGTCACTGCACAAGGATGCAGAAGCCTATAGTGGTGGAGTTTTCCCAGCCACAAATGCCCCCGAGAGGATGGTTGTAGCAATCAGCCAAACAGTCCCCAGAGAGCCCGGTCTCTATGGGCCGGCAGACCCACCCAGAACCAGCTCCTCAGTGCAGCCGCAGCACAGTGCTGATTCAACTACAAACACATGGGTGAAACCCGACTCACCACCTGAAAATGCCAGTGGAGGGCGACAGCTCATGGAGTGTGGTTCTGTGTGGGAAATCGCAAATGGCAATAGAGAAACACCGGAGTTGTGATCAGAAGAGGCAGATCTTGGCAACTCCACGGTCCAACTCCTCATTAACGCAAACGCTGCCTCAGAGACCAGGCAGCTTAGAGAGGGGTCCATCAGGATGATGGACAGCTCCTGGATAAAGGCCAGCCGCACACTGGAAGTGCTCTGTGGAATCCCTACACTCCCAGGATATTCTGATGTGGCTACATTGCAAAATAATTTCCTTACTACCAGGCCTACCTCATTTTATCACGCTCCACAGATACCGTGAGTTTTACAAATTGAAGGTTTGTGGCAACCCTGCCTTGAGCGAGTCGATTGGTGTCAAAAAGATTACGACTTGCTGAAGGCTCAGATGATGGCTGGCATTTTCTTAGCAATAAAGTATTCTTTAATTGAGCTGTCTACCTTTTTTATAGACACGATGCTATTGCAAACAATAGACTACAGTATAATGTAAACATAACTTTTATATGCACTGGAAAACAAAAATTCGTGTGACTCACTTTATGGTGACATTTGCTTTATTGTATTGGTCAGGAACTGAACTCACGATATCTCCGAGGTTACACCTATCATCACTGGAAAAACTACCCTGATTTTCTTAGCCCTCTATCACTTAGGTGAGGCTGAGGGACGGATAGGGCTCAGGGATGGATGGAAGTAAGGAATGAGGTGAGGGTCAGAGGCTGGGTGAGGTAATAGACCAGTGGTCAGCAAACTTTTTCTGTAAAGGGCCAGAAAGTAAATATTTTAGGTTCTGCAGGCCATATGGTCTCTCCTGCAACCCCTCGAGTGCGTATTTGTATGAAGTAGCCAATATGTAAACAAATGGGTATGGCTACGTACCAATAAAACTTTATTTATAGACAAAATCCATGGGCCAAATTGGGCCCACAAGCTGACCTTTGTAATAAGTAAAAGGCTGAACAGGTAAAAGCTTGATTTTTAGGCCACATCCAAATAAATGATCAGGTCAGACACTCTGGACCCTTCCCTCTATGGTACCCACCTTGGCACTGGGGCACAGTACATGTACATCCCTGGGTGGCAGAGGCTGCTAGTCACTCCCAATATCTATGCTTTCTTAGAAACAGAATTCCCCAATTTTTTTAACTGGGTACTCACGATCAAATTCTACCCATTGAAACCTAAGCAGAGTCTCATAAGCAATAGCCAAGAAGTCTTCTTAAAATAATAAGGTGCATCCTTCTTTGCCCTTCCTCCTTCCTGGTGGCTTTAATGTCGACTAAATGGCTGGAGCTTGAGCAGCCATCTTGTGTCAAGAGGTGGAAGTCAGGGAGCGTGGGCGGCAGGGCAGCAAGCCACGCTCCTGATGTTTATGGAGGTGCCATAGCAGCCCAGAACGGCTCTTCTTTTTGCATGGGAGGCAAATAAGCTTGTAACATCTAAGCCACCAATATTTTGACTTTTCTCTAATTCTCAGCCGAAACTGACCCTAACTGTTGCCCTCAGGGAGCTCAAAATGCTTCCCTGGGGTGTCCCATTTCCTCCTGCTTTCTTGTTTACTAGTGTGGAGGAAAACTTGGTCTCAGCTGCCTGGGGCAGGACCACCACGCTGGTGCAGAGTTTCCATCTCAGGAGATGAGCACAGGGAGGCACCCAGCGTGAGACTGCCTAAGGCTGCAGACAAAGAGATGCTGGCTCCAGGCCTCCCAATTCCCAGGCCAGGGCAACCTTGGGCTCCCTACATCCCACCGTCCCCTCACAATCTCAATTTACACTCTGGTCTTGTGTAAAAAGGTACCTAGAACCACTTCCAAATCCCTTCTGTTCTCCAGAAATACATGAGCCAAGCAATGGAGAACTGAAACCTTACAAGGTGTGGTCTGTACAGGAAATGCTAGTAGAAAATAGCAGACCAGCCTCTTTTTCCTTGAAACCATCAAACAGGAAACTAATCAAGAGTCAGCATTCTCTGCTGAAATCACAGGCAGCTCAGGGCTGCTGGCTCTGATCATGGGAAGTAAATAATGCCAACTTGCACAGACTCTGCTTTTCCTGCAATTATAAAAGCTTGACATGGGCTACAAATCTCAAAAGGCAGGTCCTTTATGATGGTGGCTCCACCATGGCCCAGCTGTGTGACCTTGAGTAACTTTACGGCCCAGCTGTGTGACCTTAAGCAACTTTTGAACTTCTCTGTGCCTCTACTTTCTCATTTGTCAAAGACAATTACAGTACCTACTTTGCAGGATTGTGAAGAGAATTAAACCTGGTCAGACTTGTAATGACTTCACCCATTCTCAATAAATGCTGACTGTTATTACGTTTGACCCTGGAACAACATAGGTTTGAACTGCGCGGGTCCACTTATACGTGGATTTTTTTTCAATAAATATATTGGAAAATTTTTTGGAGATCTGCAAAAATTTGAAAAAACCTGCAAGCCGCATAGCCTAGAAATATTTTTAAAAATTAAGGAAAACTTAGGTAGGTCATAAGTGCATAAAATATATGTATTTCCTCTTCCTTATGATTTTCTTAATAACATTTTCTCTCTAGTTTACTTTATTGTAAGAATATAGTATATAATCCACGTAACATACAAAATATGTTATCACATAATCAACTGTTTATGTGATCGGTAAGGCTTCCAGCCAACAGTAGGCTATTCATAGTAAAGTGTTTGGGGAGTCAAAAGTTTTATGTGGATTTTCTACTCAGGGCGTCAGCACCCCTAACCCCCACATAGTTCAAGGGTCAACTGGACTGTAATTGCTAGGATATGAGCATCTCCTTTGTCCAGATGAAGACACCGAGACTCAGACAAGTCAAGCAAACTTATTCAAGGACATCCAGCTGAGGCCGATCCAGGTCTGCCTGACTTCGAGCTTTGTTCCTTGCCCTCTGCCAGCCTGCGATAGAGAAGGTTCCGGGTGTTCCAAGACCAGTGGTCATGATTCTTAGGGACATCCAGGAGATCCCATGCCACGAGGCTGGTCCCGGTGTCCCCGGAGCCTGGCCCGCCCCAGCCCCGCCCCCACCCCTGCTGCCTGTGCCCGGAGGCCTCACCTGATGACGGTGAGGCAGCTGAAGCAGGGCTGCAGTTCCCGCACGCCGTAGTCGTTGAGGTTGTTGTTGTCCAGGTCGAGGGCCAGCCGCTTGCGGAAGTGGTGCAGGACGAAGGCGAGGGCGCTGCAGTCGGCCGAGTAGGCGTTGCAGTAGGTCAGCTTGAGGTAGTTGGCGCAGATGCCCCTGGCCGCCAGCTGCCCCACCTTCTCACTCTGCGTCTCGTAGATGCAGCGCAGCATCCAGATGAAGGTGGGCATGGCCTGCACCTGGCTGAAGCCCCCGGACTGAACACGGGGCAGGTTCTTCAGGTAGGACCGCAGGCTGGCGAACAGGTGTGCCCACAGGGCCTTGCGCTTCCTCCTCAGGGCTGCGGCGGGCACGAGGTGCTGCAGGAGCTTCTGTTTGGCTTTGGACAACAGCCCGCACAGGAAGAGGTTGATGAACTGAAAGTGATCCTTGTTCTTGAAGGGGTCTTCCCTCGCCAGGCCACTGTCCCTCAGGCACTGGAAAGGGAGGAAGATGGGAGGGCAGGAGGCCGCCACCGCCTCCCCGGGAGGCGCCCACTCCTGGAAGAACCTGAGAAGCTCCTGAGTGCCCACCTTGTCATCCACCACGAGAAAGAAGGCGGTAAAGAAGGCCTGGAGGGTGATGTGGAAAAACTCGTAGGACTGCTCGTCCCCTCCGAGGCCCAGCTCGGGCACGGCCCTCAGGAAGCCCAGCTGCAGAGCTCCCTCCTGCATGTCGGAGGCCTGCACCGCCTCCTGGCCGAACACAAAGAGGTTCTTCTCCATGCCCCAGTGGGCCACCTGCCCCAGCGAGTGCAGGGTGCCCTGGCTGGCACGGAACGTCTCCGTCTGGCTCCGCGTGTTCCTCTGCACCAGGCTGGTGGGCTGTGTCCTGTTCAGGTGGACCTCAGTGACCAGCAGGAAGACGTCGGTCAGGGTCACGGTGCAGTCGGGCAGCTGCGGGGAGCTGTCGAAAGCGCTGTGGAAGTGCTGGAAGCAGCGAAAGATGATCCAGCAGAAAAGGGGCACCGCGCACAGGCTGCAGAGGTTGGGGTTGGCTTCCAGCTGCTCCAGCAGGTGGCCCTGCACCGCCCGGTCCGGGAACATCTTCCTGGTGTAGGCCTGCAGGTGGCTGGGCGAGAAGCCCCGCAGAAGCACCTTCTTCCGAAGGAGCTGGCGTGGGATCTCGGTGCCCGTGCGGGCCGTGAGCAGCTTGGCGGCCCCCTTGAGCAGTGTCCCGCTGAGCAGGTTGGCCAGCAGGACCAGGGGGTGGACGGGCTCCCAGGGCGAGGAGGTGTCGGGCACGTGGCTCAGGTCGAAGTCCGAGTGGAGCTCGTCCAGGCCGTCGAAGGTAAAGAGGGCCGTGTGCGGGCAGCGCAGCAGGAAGGCGAACACCTCCTCGGGGTCCTGCTCCGGGTAGCAGTGATGCTTGAAGAGCAGGTCCTGCAGACTCAGCACGTCGCTCTCCTTGAAGCAGCTGAACATGCGGCAGCGGAAGTGGAAGAAGAACTTGAGCCCGGCGTCCAGCCGGCCCGTGGCCCAGAAGCTCTGCAGCCGCTGCAGCAGCATGGATTTGCCCACGCCGGCGTCCCCGAAGATGAAGATGGTCTCGCCCTGCTCGTTGAGGACGCCCGTGGAGTGGTCCAGCAGGCAGGCCAGGCTGCCCAGGCTGCCCAGGCTCTCGTTGCTGAAGTTGACCAGCTCCACGATGGTGTCCGTGTACATGTCTTCCAGCAGCAGCTCCTCCTTCTGTGCGTAGCACAAGATGAACTTGGAGTCGCGGCCCAGTTGGTGTCGCAGCTTCTGAGTGTACCTGCTCACTGCGGGAGAACGGGGCAGAATGGGGCACAGGAGTCCCAGGAGGTGAGGCGCCCCAGGAGAGGTGGAGGCAGAGACAGAGAGAGAAAAGCAGAAGCCAAATGGCATCAAACAGGGAGGTCTCGGGAGGAGAAGCAACACACAGAGAAACCCACAGCCTGGAACCTGAGGCCAGGGCCAAGGACTCCTCAAATAAGAGCTCTGGTCCTTTAGCCCGAGGGTTATAGATTTCAGCTGGCGTCAGTGTCTGAGACAGGCTCTCATATTCCTCTGCACAAGTTGTCACTGAATTCCAGCTAAAAACTGAAGCTCCCTCACCTTCCAGGGCCAGGCCACACGGACCTGCCGCCCACCCCACCACCAGGGCCCTCTTCAAATAGCTGGAGCCAGTCCCCATCGAAACTTGAATTGTGGAAGAAGAAACTGCCCTAACCTTTCTAACGCTGCTCTTGAAAAAAACACATAGTCTCACGAAACCGCATGGCAAACCTTTTGGCGATAAAATACAGCACGGGATGGTCATCTGGATTGCAAAGAAGCTGTGCCTCACCGAAAACACCGCAGCTGAGGAGGCTAGGATGAAACTGGCCTCCCGGCACTGTGCAGAGCACAGAGCCCTGCTTCCCAGCAGAGGCCCGGGCCTCACTGATGTTCGGCATGTGTCCCAGGGTGAGCCCTGTGCCTGCCCACGGGGTAGCAGACGTAGTAACATGCTCACATGGGTGCCACACTCTCAGAAAGCAGAGCTATGGAATGGGGCTCACGCCAGAAGGGAGCTGGTCCTTCCCCAGACAAAATGATGTCCCACAAATTCCTTTAAAATAGTTTTTAGATTGTAATTAGAATTTGGATGGCAAATAGTAGACGCACGTGCACATTTCCAGATATATCTATAAGCCTTCCCCATCGATTTAGCCCAACTTGATTGTCTGCTTAAACTTTGTGAATGATAGTTTTACTAAGGCATAATTTACATACCATAAAATTCACCTCACCCTTTTACCATAAGTACTGTGTACTAGTCAATGTTTTTTAGTGAATTGACAAAGTTTCGCAAATGTCACTACCATCTTCTAGAACACCCATCTCTGCCCCGATCCCGGCCCCAGGCGACCATCTGCTTCAGTCTCTACAAATTTGCCTTTTGTGGACGTTCACATAAATGGAATCATATAATAGGTAGTCTTTCACCTCTGGCTTCTTGCAGAGTGCATCATACTTTAAAAGTTATCAAAGTCCCTGGCTAAAAAGACTGATGGAGAAGTCCTTCTGAAAGGCCTGCCATCATGGGAATACTTTCCTTTTTCCATGGGAGAAGGAAACGAAGTGAGGCGGGAAGGGCAGTAGGATGAGAGGCTGGCAGCTGCTGGCAGGTAGTCGCCTGGGGCCGCAGGAGCAGGAGCTTGGCCCTGACACTCAGCAGGTTGGCCTGGCTTCCCCTAAACACACGCCTGTGTGGGACATTGACCTTTGTTTTTGTTTTCAAGGGCATGTTGGATTCTCTAAAAATCAGAGTGTGGTCCCTCGGTGCTGGTATGTTGCCAACGACTCTCTCAAAGTGGAGAGAGCACGAGCATGGGAAGAAGACCCTCTGGGCCCCAGAGCCCTCAGGGCCCCGAGTGTGAGCCCTCACGCCACCTGGAACTACCGTTGTCCTCATCGCCATTTGCAACGATATATCCACGGGATGATTTACTGTCGCTCTCCTGTGCTAGCCTCAGAGCTCCAAAGGGCAGGAGCCATATCTGGGTCTGTTCCCATCTGTAACCCAGGCATCCAGCACGGTGCCTTGACACATAGTGGGTACCGCATTAATACCTGTCAAACTAGCCAATTAACTAATGGGGTACCATGGCTGTCAGGGGCGATAGAAGAATACTTTGCCTAGAATCAAATCTAGATTTAAAGGGGAAACACAACCTTGAATTTGTGCAACCATGAGAATGTCTATGTATGTCAGAATAGGAAGTAAAGAAGCAGTCGGAACAGAGGCTACACTTCCACGGGCCCCTCATGAGTCAGGACAGCTACATGTGGCTGCTTCGATTGCAGTGGCCGCTTCTATCGCAGTGCCCCGGGCTGTACCTGGGCAACAGGGATTAGCTTTCATTTTCTAAAAGGAACACAGCACCAGGCCTGCAGCCTGTGGCGGAAGGCAGGGCGGGTCAAGGTAGACCAGCGTTCATGCCCTGACCGAGCATCCAGGCAACAGCACTTCCAAACCCCAGGGCCCATTCGCTCGGTGTCTGCAGTGCCCCTAGGGCTCACTCGTACCTGGGTCAGTGTTGACAACAACTTTGCTCTGAATGAGCTTGGAAGAGGAGAAGCCGATCTCCAACAGCCAAGGCCTGAGGTCCAGGTAAGCATCTTCGAGTTTCTGGAGCACGTAGAGGAAGAACTCGGATACCTCCTCCCCCTTGCTCTGTACCAAGTCCAGAATTTTGCGGACCTGGTGGCGATACAAGCATGACAGCGTGAGCTGGCGCTAGGAGGAGGTCCTTCCACCGGAAGGCCCACACGGCAGGGCTCCGAGCACTTACGACAGCCTCAAGCTTGACCATCCACCCCGCTGATGTGAGATGTTATACACTGAAGGTCTAGAATCGGTGGAATGGGCCACCTTAGCTAGACATAAATCTACACACCTCTAAGAAACCAGGAGCCTCCACGAGCCTAAAAATGAAAAGGCCAGACTCCCAACTAAGGCCAAGCCCACCCCTGGAATCCCCTCTGCCTCCTCTTCCCTCCTGACCTAACACTTCTGCTCTCTGAGAATGATGCACTCATACAGCGAGTGGATAACAGACCTCCACGTAAGTGATACCTTTAAAAGTGAAAAAAAAAAAAAAAAAGCTTTGTGTACTATTAAAACCGCAGGGGAAAAAATGACCAAAGTGTGCACTTTTCCCAGAAGCCATGCTGGTCTCTTCTGAGCCCAGCAGGATCACGTTACAAACAGGTTCTGTCACTCCTCTAAAGCAGAAATCAGTTTAAGATCTTGCCCATTTCAGTTTTGAGGAGATGACACAAAGCCAGAGTGAAACTAAGGGCTGCTGAGACTTCCTGCAGCGGGCTGGGGATGATTCCGCACTGTGGACCCAGCTTTGGGTGCGGCCATTCCCGAGCCAGAGTCCCACCGGCAGTGGGCAGCTCTCCGGAGTTTAAAGGCCCTGAAAAAAAATCACTGCTAGTGTTTTATGCTCATTTTCTGTTTCCCTCCTACTAATTTAAAGTGGATTTTAAAATGGGTTGTCTGGGAACCAATGCCCATAGCCACGAGGGCCAAGAGGTAAGAAATCTGCTCTTGACATGAACTCAGAGGTACAACACATAATTGTGTATAACAAGCCCTAACCTCAAGACTTTATGTTGTAAAACTGACCCCAATGGGAAATTCTGCCCAATGTACTAAGCTCCCAAGCGCTTCACTCAGGTCAACCGGGAGAAGCCCCTTCTGGCTACCAAGCCTCGCACCCTGCCAAGGCCAATCCCTGTGGCCGCCAGCACCTTGTCGGGCTGCGTGGGGCAGGCACCCACGATCTCCGCGTCCTCGTCTGAGAAGTAGTCATTCTTCAGCAGGTTGTCCACCAGACACTGCGTGTTGCGGATGTGAGTGACCAGAAGTTCACGGTTGATTTTCAACAATTTAACGTAGGAGTAGGACGTTGATGGGATTATTTCCATCTCACTGCAGACCTGCTTTTCCATGGTTAAAGGTGCAAGCGGCTACTTTTCGCAAATTCATCTTTGGCTGCATGTGTCTTCCTGACAGACGGGCAATCAGGAGCCAGGGCCCCTGCCACTCAGTGCAGCCCCTGAAGAGACACATGGAATCGCCAATGGAGCAAAGGCCATGGGAAAGGCCTCTCCCTCTCTCCCTTCGGTCCTGGAATTTGTCTGCTCAGGGCAGGAGAGAGTCATGCTTAAGACACTGGCCTGAGATGCACTAAAGAAAAAAAAATCATAATTTAATTGCCTCTGTTTGGGTTCCATCGCTAAGGTAGGTGACTAGGGGTACATAACTCTTTTTGTCAGTTTGTTTAGCAAAAGTTTTAAATTATTGTTTTTTTAAGTGTGCATCAATCCTAGACTGGGATGGAGATGAAAAGGTATGTTATCTTCCAGGAAAAGGTTCACCAGGTTTGGCGGTTTCTGCATACTCTGAGAGGGGGAAGGGCCCAGAACTGGGTGCAGAGGAACTGTGGGGGCTGCTGAGAAAGGATCTGAACGGAAAATGGCCTGAGGAGAGAGACAGCCAGCATGAAGTCTCCTGCGGGAGCCGGAGCCCAGGAACCTGGGAACAGTGACATCTCTGTCATCATTGCCCGTTCTGTGCTGTGCGGTAACCCTCCCCACAACCCTATTCCAGCTGGCCTTATATCTTTAGCAAAGTCTGCTGTGTATAGTCCCCTTGGGGAATGAAGGCAGAGCGATGCTATGTGAGGAGTGAGGCAGGGCCGGGGGCGGGGGGCAGCAAGAGGGAGAACTGGCCCGAACTTCAGACTTCCAAGTGGTAGGTGACCGGGAGAGACCACCTCCCAGAAATGCTTGGGAACCTCACGCTCGTGCTGGACTTCCTGTCTGGGTCGGAACAGGAGCCCAAGCTACATGTGTATTAAAAAACAACTTGGGATCATCTAAGCTACCCCCAAAATTGCACTGACTTCTTTCTTAGAAGATCCCTCAGCTAATTCTGCAGTCATCCTTGTGAATATAAAAAGGATCATAATCTTGGAAGTAAAAAAGCCTTGAACTGGCCACTTAGTCCTTCATCTAGGTAGGAAAACCCACACATTTTAGAGAGAGAATGTAAAAAAAAATTCACAGATTTCTAAACACTGTCGACATCATTAATGCATGTTTCTACAAGTCTGTAAACATTCAAGTCCAGTGGTTAAGTTTATTTCCACCAAGTCACACATGAGTGTCCTTGTCTTTGATGCACTTCCCTTTTTTCTGTTTTTTTCTGTTTCGGTTGCTCACCACTACAAGCCTTGTAGAGTCTCAGCGAGCCCCCCACACAATCACTTTCCTTTTATAACCTGGGTGATTGAGCAGGAAATAGTATAACATAACATATTAAGTAATAGAAGGGCAAGAGATCCTTACCAAAAAGGATTTAAAGGGATGAAAATCCTTGGTTAGTTACTATTCCACTAAAAATAAGCATATCTATTAGACATTAATTCAGGTTTTTCTGTGGTGGTCAATTCTATGACCCGCTTTAGGACCCAGAGCTTTAGGAGATTCGTTCTCTTAAGGGGTTATCGGTTGATAGTGTTAAATTTAAATTAGTGGTTAATACCTTTTCAAGTTTCTGGCATCGTTCCCTGAAGTCAGTCAGAGTATTTTAAAATGACATTCTCTCCCTAAATCTTCAATTTCCAATTTCTTTCTGGAATCTGCAAAATCAAAGAAAAGATCGTAATGAATGGCGAATGAATGAATGAAATCGGCGTCAGGAGCACCCGGAGGGGTAGCGGAGCAGGAGTGGGAGAAAGGCGCACCTTCCAGGAGCCACTTCAAGGCCATCTGGGTGCAAACGGATCAGAGGGGCTGCCTTCCCAGCTGAAGACAAGCACAGTGAAGGTCACAGGCCTCCCAAGGACGGAGGACCTCCCCTGGACGTTCATTTGTTCCTTTTCACTCAGCGTGCATTTGTGGATCATAGAGAACATAGAATGAATAAAGCCTGCCCTCGGGGGCTTCCGGAGAAGGTAGACAGTGTGATCCTGACAGAAACCTACTAGGTCACCAAATGCAAAGAAAACAAAATGACGGAAGGAAAGGAAGAGGCTGATAGTGGAGGGAAGAAAGCAAAGACTTCTGAATGAGGTGAACCTGGAACCCCAGAATGGAGGGCAGTCAGTGTCAGCCAAACGTCTGGGGAAGGCGAGTGAGGTTCGGGGCTTAGGGGGGTGATAAGGCTGACCCATTGTCAGAGTCACGCAGCGAGGTCACAGGGACACCTTAGAGAAAGGACTCACTTGTAAAGGAGTCCCACCTCCAGAGAGCGGGGGGGGCTCAAGGGCAGAGACTGAATTCCATTCCTGTTTCTAGCCAGGAATCACTGGAGGCCCCAGAGAAACACCCCTCCACACACACTCTGACATACACTCACTCACACACACACTCACACATACACACACATACACGCTCACACACACACTGAACACACGGATACACTCACCCATACACTCATACACACTCACACACATACACATATACCCTTAATACAGACACACTCACACACACACACACACACACACTGACACGGGTACACTCACCCATACACTCATACACATACAACATATACTCTTAATACAGACACACTCACACATACACACACATACACTCACACATATATACACACTAACACGTACACTGACACACAGACACACCCATATACTCATACACACACACATACACACACAGACACATTCGCATACACACTCATACACACACACTGACACACAGAGACACTCTCATACACACACACACACACACGGATACACTCACACTTATACACATACACACACACACTCACACACACTCACACACACTCACACACACTCATTTTCACTTTCTAAAGATTTATTCCAGGCCTGCTTTTTCTTCCCTTCCCCCTAGCCCAGGGAATCCGAAAGGAAATGTACATTCTCTGTAACTGAGATACTAAAATAAAAAGCCCTTTAGAAAGATGTTCTCTCTATCTCCCTGGATGGTCCCTTCTGTGTTTTAATAACTTAACCCAAGTATAAAAGCAACACCTGCCCACTGTGGAAAATTTGTGAGATAAAAAAAAAACAGTTTAGCGGGGGAGGGGGAAGTCACCTATCGCCCACTAAATATTTTGGAGTATCTCCTTTCTGCTTCTCTCGCCGGGCAGTTACACCTACACTGATTTCCTACACGCTCGGCCTCACACTTCAGTCAGCCCTTCGACAACGCAGGGAGATTTTCAACTCCCGCCCCATCAAAAACCCGGGTATAGCTTCCAATTCCTGGGTATAGCTTCCAATTCCCCCAAAACTTAACTGCTACTAGCCTACTGTTGACTAGAAGCCTTACCGATAACATAAACAGTCAGTTAACACAACTTTTGCATGTGATATGTATTATATACTGTATTCTTACTATAAAGTAGAATAAAATGTTAACAAAGTCATAAAGAAAATGCATTTGTAGTATTCATTGGAAAAAATCCACGTGTAAGTGGACTTGCGTGGTTCGAACTCATGTTCTGCAAAGGTCAGCTGCACATGTATTCGCTGTATCTTTGCTGTCACCCCGAGTTGCTCGGTAACCACCAAGGCCCCCTTTGGAGCTGCAGAAGCTGGTTTCTGACAGATGCTTTGCTTACCTCATTTTTATTTGATAAAGAAGAGTAAGAGCCGCCCACCACGCTTTGCTCTTTCAGAGCCTCGTACCCGAGAAATTCCATGTGCCAAACAGAGGAACAACGATGATGCTAAGTGGTAGCACCTTCCTTGGCCCGACCCCGCCTGCCTGAGCCATCAGGGAAAACCTGGATGCCTCCACCAGCTGCCAGTCACACAACAACAGGCTACTATCAACCGGACCGAGGCAGGCGGGGCCGGGGGAGCTGGAAGACTCCAGGTGCCTCGGTCTCATGTATCCTTCTCAGCGATCCAGTGCCAAGCTCTGTGCCACGTGGCAGCCCCAGCAGGGCACAGAATGGTCAGAACTAACACTGAGTAAGCGCTTTTCCGGAGCCCAGCATCCGTCTGATGCTCTACACTCACTGTGACAGGCAGGATAGCACAGGGGTTAGATGTGGTCTCTGGAGCCAACCGGGCCGAGTTTGAATCCCGACTCCACTACTCATTAGCAAGTGCCTCAGTTTCCTCAAAAGGAAGAGTCCCTACCTCCAAATGTCGCTGTAAGAACCAAGTGAATATCCATCGAGTGCCTAGACCAGGGCTAGCGTACAGCAAATACGCGGTAATTATCACCTCCTTTAATCTTCAATCATTCAATCCTAGGACAGCTATAGGGGACAGAGGTCACTGGTACCGCCAATTTACAAATGAGGAAACTGAGGCACACAGAGGTCGTACATAAAACAAAGAGCCCTACTCTCGTGGGGCTTCATAACTCTGGCGAAGGGAGACAGGCACTAAGCAGAAGCAGGGAAACAGCTGAGATTAGTATTAGAGAAGAAAACACCCAGGCCTGGGTTGGAGTGGGCTGAGGTGGGCAGGGTGGCATCAGGAAAAGCCCTCAGTCCTGGGCAAACCAGGAGGGTAGATCACCCTGAAAGTGCCAAGAATGGCCCCACCCAGAAGACGAGGTCTGGGCAGGGCCTGAAAGAGGTGTGGGGCAGGCAGAAGGAGTCTAAGGGGTGGGAAGGCTTTGAGGTGGGAGGGGCCTGTGTAGCTAGTGGGGCTGAGGAGGAGGGATGCTCCATCCCACCAGGGCCCACAATAATGCAATAAGGAGAGCCTCCTGCTAACTTCTGAGGGACACAGGGTGTGAGCAAGAAACACCTTTGTTCTTTGAGATTCTGTGATTTTGGAATTATCTGCTACTTCAGCACCACTAGCGAGCCTGACGGACACCATAATTTTGGACAAGAAAAGCGTTGGGCACATTGATAAACTGAGGCCCAGTTTCCAGGGAGCTGTCAAAGGCCAGATGGTTGGAGGCAGAGCAGGAACCATTAAGAATCTGGTTTCCCACAATCCTCTCCCTTCTGACAGCAGTTTCTATAGGACAGAACCCACCACAGTAAAGAACCACTCACGGGAAAGATAAGCCACTACAATTTTTTTAAATATCATAAAACTGACTTTATTTATAGACTCGAGTTAAAATAAAGCATCGTTCCTTGCCTTACTCAGACTTAGAAGTAATCGAAATGAGAAAATACTAATTTATTGAAAAGAAAAAAAGGCCAAAACAGATAGTAAGCCAATCATACTTTTTTTTTCAATTACAGTTGACAGTCAAGATTCCATTTTGTACTAATTTCAGGTGTACAGCATCGTGGTTAGACATTTACATAATTCACACATGCTCTTGATTTGTACTCAGGTGGCCGTGTTTGCTGGTTGTGGTCCCAGGTCCTGCTCCCTCACTCTTCCGAGCTAATTAGCCCACCCCAAACCGCAGCCATCTTAGCCCAGTCTACCGCCATCACCTCTGTCAGCCTCATCGGGAAGGAACCATGATTAGTGATAAAAAAGAATGTGATGGAGCCATATGTACTGACATAGAAAGGTCTTCAAGACATCTTATCACTTGAAAAATACAAGCTGCTGAGAGAAATATAGAATATAATAACTTATATAACTGGCCTACAAACACATTGCCTGCCCTACAAACACACAAAACACTGTATATTTTCTGTAAGCATACATCTATGAACATAAATGCAACGGAAATATCTGGAAGAAGACATACTTTATGAGGAGAGAGATTACTTATAAATAGGGAAGAAGGTACCAAGACTGGCATAGTACTTTTATTTGTAACACTTTAATTTTTTACAGGAATATATACTTGCATAATTTAAAATGTAGCCAGCAAATACCATCTCTGGCAAAGCCACAACCTGCCAAACACAACATGGGCTTCTAAAATATTCCATCTATCACAGTTCTGGACAATAGGAATTGATCATTTATTTATTGAATTCAGATTTAATAAGATAAAATAAAGCCATCATTCCCTGCCTACCTCAAACAGGTACCTGCCTACATCAGATATCATATTACCCAGGATTACAAAACGTCAGTTAGAATAGGCTCCCCCAAACTGATGGTAAACCCCAGCATAACGTGACTACACATGTCCACAAAAGTCAAGGATTGTCTGTGATTCTCCTCAAGGAAACTACTCTTTTGAGTAAAGTTCATTTTGGTGAATAGGATCTGCAGCCTCCTCAGACCAGTTTTACCATAATAAACACGATAGCATGACGTTCGTTCACATGAGCCACTTGGGTATTCAGGGATAAAGCGATGATGTGAACATATGGCTTCATTACTCTCGAGTTGCCCAACAATGAGGTGGGTGGACTAACCCATCCCAACAGCAACCGAATAGGAAGTTAATATCGAGCATATATTTGTGCAATATTGATAGAGTTGCAGACAGAGCACACACAATAGGTCAGATCAAACTGATTCCTACTTTCTCTGCTGCATAATCCATAAAAAGATTAGCTCAATTTTGCTCCCACGTTTCAGAAATTAAATAAACACAAGTCGCCATTCTTTATTGGGTCTACATAGAACCCTATTTCTCATGGTTGGTTTTTGTATTTTGTGGGGGTTTTTTTTTTCTCTATTCATTTTTCATGTTTTGTTTTCAATTTTTTCACCTGGAAAACAAGCCCAGTCCTGTATGCCTCTACCATACCAGAAAACTACTAACAGCCCCTTCCTGAGAAAATTTAGCAGATAGATGAGGCTACAATTATTATTTGAAGCTTTTCATTCTATTAACACTCGCTTACTTTAAGTATCTGAAAGCCTTTAATTCCTCAGAGTTTCAAAGCAGGTACAAACATCAGTCTGTCTCTCTCAATACCACCTCTCGCTCTTTCTCCATCTCTTTCTCCATCTCTCTCTCCATCTCTCTCTCCGTCTCTCTATCTCCTTTTTACTCCTTCTCTCTTGTGAAAGTATCACAGTTTGATCGCTAGATACAGACACTGCCACCCTGACTATGAAGAAAGGAATGCAGCCACAGCTCAGGGGCGGGCGAGGCTGGAATGCAGACTTCCTTTCTCAGCTGCCTGGGCCTTCTGGGAAGCCACGTGTCTGGATCCACATCCATCAGAACCACGCATCTTCTTCTGGTCAAGAAACCCTGTCGAGTGCGTGCAGAGCCAGCCCCTCCATAACCTGCCAAAGCCGTGGACTTCTCAAGTGGAATAGAATGTTCTCCAACATCCCCTCTTTAGAAACGAGGAAAATGAGGCCCTGCTCGATCGACTAGAACTAGAATCTGGTCTCTTGGCACTGACGCAAATGCTTCTTTTTTTTTTTTTACTTCAGGTTGGAGGAGCTCCCTCGGCTGCTGAGTGTCACCCTTACCCCTTCTCCCAGAAGGGGCTGACACCTGTCAGATTGAGGAAAGAGTGGGGGCTCCCCTCAGCCCCTCTCTCCCTATGGGAACTTCCTCCTATGGTACCTTATCCCCACTTCTCACAGAGGATGGTGTCTTTTCTCTCCTAAATTCTCCCTTCCCGACAATTGAAAGGCAAAGACTCCAAAAATCAGGCTACCTGGTTCCAATCACTAGCCGTGTGATTTAGATACCACCACCCTTCAGTGTTCTTACCTGTGAAATGCAGATAATCATAGCACCTACCTCCCAGGATCACTGTGAAGATTCAATGAGTTAAAACATATCGCGTTTAGAACAGCACTGGTCACATTGGGAGCATGTATCATGATCAAGAAGGTGATGCAGGCCAGGACTTTTGTCTGGTTCATCTTTGTGGCCTAGCCCTTGACTATGAGGGATGGTGTCTGTCTGGTTAGTCACTGTATCTCCAGCACATAGAGGATGCTAGATAAGAAACTGTCAAATGAATGAACCTGGCACAGGGCCCTGTTTATAGCAAGTGCTTCACCAGTGCTCATTGAACATATATGTGTGTTTCCAGAGTTTACAGACTCCTTTAGGGAATGTCATTTGCCAAGTTTACCAGTGGATACGTTCCACTTTGCAGGCACCAGCATTTTTTCACTGCGCTAAGGCATTTATTTATATTAGCTGCTGTCTTCACAAGTTTCACCGGAGCCCAGCTCTCAATTTCCAGAGTGCTGTCTATATGCTCTCCTGGGACGGAATCACCTACTGCTTTCTGACAACGCCCCAGCTTGCAGAAAACAAAGTTCCAAAACACCCTGCTTGATATTCCTATGACAGACCTGTGAATACAAATATCCTAATAAACAGAAGACAACAGAGTCTTGAATCAGAAACCAGGGTCTGGAACTCCATAAGGGGGGTTAAGTGCTTATGCAGAAGAAAGTGCCACAGAGCAGCAGGTCCGGAAGCCAGGGGACAACTGGAGATGGCATTTAGGACTGACACAGAAAGTGTCTGAGGCTTCTTAAATTAAAGGCACTCCACAAGAATAAAATGTATTCGTCACTTCGGAGGCTTGTGCTTAAACTTGGCCTTGAGTAAATAAACACTCTGCTGATTGCTGGCCAGAGCACTTAGCCTGAGACTTTTATTCACCCCGCTTGAATGTGTAGCCACAGGCAGCAACTCTCTAGGACACAAATCCACCCCGAAGCTCAGCCAGAGGGCACCTGGTATGTGTTGGGGTGACTCCAAGGGGCACTGAGAGGTTGAGAAGATGGCAAGTTTTCCCAAAAGGCGGCACACCTGGGCCTTGACCACCTTAGAGCCCTCACCCAGTGTGGTGCCATCACAGGACTAGGCCCTCCCAGTCAGCCAAGGTCTACCTGACCTGCTGTTGCCTCTCACACTGTGACCTCATACAACCTCACAGGAGTAAGGAGAAAGGGGGTAGTGTAGACAGCCCCTAAAGTCAGCCAGCAGGCACTGTGAGGTCAGGACCCTTCATGGCTTGGTGGTCTGTAACCTAAAAACTCCAAATAAAGAATGTTTCTTCCCAAACTCTGTGCCTTTTAAGTGTATGCAAATTCCCCAATAGATGAATAGGGTGAGGAACACAGCTCTTTGGGGCTAAACCCAGAGAGGGAACTGACTAGCATGAAAAAGTCCCATCCCCTTTCCTTTGGCCACAGGGTCCCCAGAATTTTTCACCTGCAGACCTTGACACTCTGACACTCACATTCCCAACCTGCCTCCACGCTGTGGGGGCTTTTGCCAGGAAGGATGGGAATCGGCCCACACCCACCCATCAGGGCTCCTGCTGAAGGATGCTGGCCCCTAGGAGGCCAGCATGAATTTACACACATCTGCCCCAAAAAACCACAGAGCAGGTGCTTGTCAGGCAGACCAGGCTCTGGATCCTGGTTCTGCCATCAGTTCCTTTCTTCTGAGCTCAGTTCCTTCATCTGAAAATTGAAACCATAATTTCTGTCTCCAGAATTGTTTTATACATTAAGACAAGGTTTATAAAGGTTAATAAATAGAGGTCGTTGATTAGCATTTTCTTGCAGATTACTAACATAGAGAAAAAGCAGAGGAAGAAGGGCTCCTCAAGGCCTTCCACTTCCTTTACAATAAAATTCCAAGTCTTTCCCAGCCCAAAGAGCTCTGCCTGGCCTGAACATGATTCATTCTTTAGATTCCTCTGCATCCTGCTCAACACACCCACTTCTTCCTCACTATCCAGCCTCCAAATCTGCTATTTCCTGCATCCCCAAGAATTAGTGAAAAAGACTCATTTGTGGAGAGGCATATCCCAGACTCCCCTAACCCTGGTACAGATTTGCTACTGTGTTGTTTTCACTGACAGCAGATACCACAATTTATAACTGTATTTATTTATGTTTCCTATCCCTTCTTCCTCCAATAGCCGGCCAACTCCATTCTGCCAAGGCCAGGTCTGTTTCATTCATTACAATACCCCAACACTTAATAGACTCCTGGCACCAGCACCATCTTCTGATAATATTTGTTGAATCAGCGTGATAAAGAATTAAAGCCCCAAAGAGCCAGGAGGAACCGGGAGCTACAGATAGCTTTCTAACGGCCTTCATTCTGCACCAGGCTGGAAGGCCAGCAAAGCACTTCACACCTACGGGAAAGCCAGAAAAACACCGGCCACCTCAGTCAGTCTGAAATGCCAAAGCAACCAGAACTCACTCATTGGAGAATTTGCCTTTCTGGGCCCAGAGCTCCACTGGCTCATGCCTCTTGGAAGATTGTCACAGCTCCATAAGAGGCAAATACTACTGAGATGCAGAGAAGAGGGGAGATGAGGAAGGAATGTTTTAACAGGTAGTGAGTGTACTTGGAACAGGCCACTGCACCCATGATGGGATGTTAAGTCCTTTAGTGTCTGCCTGAGTCCCATCCTGGGAACCACCAGACCCCATTTCTGTCTTCCCAATTACCCTGCACACCTGTCTGAGTGAAGGTATGTTTTATTTTACCCAGGCTAATGATCTCAGTGCACCCAGATGACATTTATCTCAAAATAAACATCATAACCCACAATGTTAGTCAATACTAGAATCACGGTTCCCCCACCCTGCCCCACCCCGTGGATATTAGGTCATCCAGTGTAAGCAATGGTTGAGGTTTAAAAGTTGCAAATCTGGGGCAGAGTTGGGAGAGTCCCACTTGCACTTCATAAGCAGGCAGTTCTTTGGAAGCTCAGGCCCTGTATGCAGAGCCTTGTATATGAAGAGCATATGCACATCCGCCGGTCCATTACAGGAGGGAAGCATGGGGAGGTCAGGGAGGTGAGCATAGAGGGTAGGGTACTTATTATCACTGGTTCAGTGGTTAGGAACTGGGTCCCTGCTTCAAATCCTGAGTGCAGCACTTACTGTTGACTTTGAGCTAGTTGTTTAATCTCATTGAATCTCAGTCGTCTCATCTGTAAGATGGGGGAATTGCTAACTACCGCATAGGATTATTGGGAAGATTAAATGAGCTACAAAAAAAAGAAGAAAGAAAGGAAAAGAAAAGAAAAAAGAAAAAGAAAAATCTAAATCTAAAGCCTTAGAGCAGTGTTGCACATAGTAAATCATACAAGTGTTTGCTATTATCACTGAGGGTCTATCAGATCAAATGTATCATCATTAAATTTCATTTAATAAAACCTCGAACCAATCCTTCCATGTAGGTAGAATTATCCCACTTTACAAATACAAAATGAAGGTTCATGAGGGCTAAGTACCTTACTCAAAGCCACACAGCTAAGAGATGGCAAAACCAGCACTCGAACCCACGTAATCACCGTAATCATTATTCTCCTAACAATTACCACTTACTGAAAGCCAGGTGGTGTGCTAAGCACTTTACATTGATTATCTCATCAAATACTCAAAACCACCTGTAAGGAAAGAATTACATAACTATTTTACAAAGGAGGACACAAGATTGGACAGGCTAACTATGTTGGCTGAGGTCACACAGTAAGTTAAGGAATACAGCGGTGGCTTGATCCCAGTTCTGACACCAAATCCCATCGTTTCTTCCATTAAAGTCCTGCCTGTCTGATACTCGTTAGAGATTTTGTATCGCTTTCTGCTTGAAATTATCGATGTGCCTGAATTCATATTACATGTAAAACACTGGCCTTGTTAAATGGAGTCCAGGAATGGCTCTCTCCATGAAAGGACTCGTCCCTTGTCCTCAATTGTAAGGGGTTAGGATATCCCCAAATAAAAGCCTAGTTTTCCATTCAGTTCTTTCTAGAAGGTTTGGTTCGGGGGTCAGAGAAAGCAACTGGGGAATGTGTCCAAACGAATCAAAGGAGTTTCTCAACCATCAGACTTTTATTTTTTGGGAATTAGAACACCACTGCTCACAGTTCTTCTACCACGTCAGGATTTTCCTTAGCAATACATGACCGCCCTTCCTAGTTACACGTGGCTCTGAAAATAGCTACCAAATCTATACATCTTTTCCACCCCTAACCTGTATGGTGGTGATAACACATAGAAGTGCAAGGGATATCAACATCCTGAAATAAAGATATCACTGTGGTGACTTTATATTTTATTAAAATATTAACCTACCAAAATCTGGTGCTAATCTGGCACTCACATTGCAATTACCTGGGCTATCATGTTGACCTATTAGCTCTTAAAACTATAATTTTCTATAATTTAGAGGAAAATGGCTATTCAGCAAAACAAATTTCAAACTGGCCGCTAACTAGAGGTAACCTATTGATTTTAATGAAGTATAACTCAAAATTGCCTTGCTGGCTTTAAAGAAGCACATCCCTTGTTAAGGTATTCTGCCTCATCAGAGGACCAAGGTCCTCTCACAGTAACAGCATCCCCAGCCCGGCTGGCTCAATGGCTCCAGAGGCTGGAAGAATGGCAAAGGGTGAGGGTGGTGGCAACTCTGCATCATAATCTCTGCCCACAGTTTGGTCTATGACAGTCCTAGATAGAACACAAGAATCAAAATTCAAGCCGGGAAGTCTTGCTTTGACAAACCTCCTAGCATTGAGTAAAAACCACCAATTAATTGAAACAATAGTGACTACTCACTTCTCAGTACAAGGGTCAAGTTTGAAAAAAAAAAAAAAAAAAAAAGACTTGCCCTCAATGAGCATTAGATGTGCCAAAGAGTTTTCCTCAAAATAAGTTTAGACTTTCTGGATTAATCAAAGGAAGACCTTGGCATGAGATGCTACTGAATTCACCCAGAAGATAAACAAAAACAGGACTTCCAGAAACTTGTGAAATATCCACAGTTTCTGCATGACAAAATTTCAGCACAGGTAAAAATTTAGCTTTTTTAATTTCATCTTGCTTAAAATCCCCCAAAAAGAAGAATCATAAAAGAAACTAGTAACTTAAAGCCGAAATCCTCAGTTTACACCTTACATTTTGAAGAAATATTGAACTCTTTTCTTTGGATTAAAAGAGACAAGCATTTGCTATTCTTGTTTCATTAAATATCAGCAATTGCAAAAACACTTGATCTGATGCCTACGTTATGTCACTGTTTAGATTTCTAATATCTAAACAGTGCTGCTGTTACTATCAAAGGGATCGTCGATGACACAGAGTGGGTACTAGGGTGAAAGACTTAACTGGGCTGCCGGCATTAACAACTGCAGGATGTGGGTCCCCTCCTCCTCAAATTCCTGACTGTGCTTGGTCATCGAAGTAGAATTCATTGTTCCCAGGCCAGAGTCAGGAGCAAAACAGTAACAGCAAGGGCGTGGCTTGAGGATGCTGCCAGTAGGAGAGCCATGTGTGTGCCCACATCAATCCCGAGACTCCACAGATGGCCCAGCTTCCTTCCGGAGCCCATTTTCTTTTATTCCTGTCATATGGAGTAAAACTATATTCCAGAGCTGTTAATGAGCCCTCTTGCTGGAGAGAAGCTGGCAGCCTGAGATTCTAGACCTCAAAGCTCCCAGAGCCTGGAGGGGGACTGAACCACAGAGCCTTCCCCCGAGCAGGGCAGGAGGAGAGCAGGGAAATAGTGTTTCGAGGGGGACCATTTTTGGACAAACATCTTCCTTCATTGTGGCTATACTAAATAAACAACTGTCAGACACCAATCACCGCTACTGTGTCTATTAACTACCAATGACAGAGCACCTGCCATGTGCCACCTGCCCTGTCAGGAATTTAAGACACATTATCTCCTTAACTACATTAGCCCCAGGAGAGAGTTACAAGCTTTACCCTCATTTTACAGGTAAGAAAACAGGGGCTCAGAGATGTCGTATAACTTGCCCATGGTCACATATTGTGACAGACTCTGATTTTTGGCTCCCAAGCTTGAACTTATTTCTCCATTCCACAAAAATAAAACTTACATCTCAGGCCCTTTGGAAGCCCACTCTTCTACCTCTCCGCTGTTGTTGGTTTTAAATCCACCTTTTTTACCTGCCCTGCGTATTGGGTAGAAGTCTGTCCAGAAGTCCCACTTGCTTGGATGACAGCTATCTGCCCCAGCATCTACTGAAGGGTGAGAACGGGTCCATCCTGTACAGTCCTAATATCCACGGTAGAGTTAGGGTTCCCTGGACAGGTAAATCTTAGATTTGCTTTTAGAAGGAGGGACAAACCGGACCCTGTGGCAAGCACACCGGGCTTCATCCTTAGAGCAGAAAACCCAGAAGTTGTCAAGACCATGGCTTTACTAATTTCCCCACCTTATTTCAAATGCCAACAATAGAGTCATTTCGAAGGATGCAGAGCCAAAGGGGCCTCTACTCTGGCTTTGCTTCTGTTTTTCACATTATGCCAAAAGACTGAAGCTCTTTTGAACACGCTATTCAGATGACCCTGCCAAGCACGATCTCACGCCCCTTCTGTGGGGTGCAGGAAGCTGGAGGGAAGTCTGCTGCAGGTCCCCAGGACCACGCCGGACATTGGAGGCCGCCTCATCGTTGGCAGGCTGGACTCTACCCAGCTGCCCGCCTGCCCTGCCACCTTCTCTTGGCAGCCACGCTTGGGTCACTGGTCCCCAGCCCTGGCTTAACACTGGAATCGCCCGGGGAGTGTCGACACTTCACGGAGGCTGGGTCCCACCGCCAGGGCAGGGCTGCTGATGGAATCGGTCCGCGGTGCGGCCTGGGCAACTGGATTTTAAAAGCGTCCCAGGTGATTCCGAGGTGCAGGCAGGATTGAGAAGCGCTGCCCAGACCCCCGTGGGGAACCGATTCCGCTGACGCCGAAGCCCGCGCCTCGGACCTTCCGCTGCACTCCTCAAACTCCCGCGTCTCTCCTCCCCGTCCCACGCGGGGCCGCGCTGCGTTGCGCCCGCACGCGGGATCCCGCCTCCCGGCGCCTCCCCGCTCGCGGCGCCCAGAACCGCGGGAAACTTCTGCCCGCCGCGCGCGCCCT